>NC_037672.1:11636743-11937825 GCF_003255815.1 Theropithecus gelada | reverse complement strand
AAAAAAAAAAAAAAAAAAAAAAAAAAAAAAAAAAAAAGACAGAAAGTATTATGAAGTGATTTAATGAGAAAGGTGGGATGTATAACATATTAGTGCATGGTGTTTTGTGTTCTTTCCTTTCTTGGGGACTGTATTAATATTTGTATCTCTTGCCCCTGTATCTGTGAATCTATCAAACTTTATATCAACCTGCTTCTCTCCCTTGAATAGCTCTAGGATTTACCAGCTCATGCGGATAAGTGAGGTCACATTAACATTGATAAACAGATTTCATTGGCTTAAAGTTCCAACTTCATACCTTCATAACTGTAGATCCCTACTACGGAGCCTCTAAATTACTTCCAGCAGTCACAATAGGTAATGAAATGTGTGCTCAGAAACACAGCTCATAATGATCCTTGTCTCCATGCTCTTTTTTGGGGTCTGATGAGGGACACACCACACCACTGTTTTGCTGTGAGTGTGTTGATGAGACTGCACTAGGCTAGGTGCCCTACTTCCTCCCACTGCGTGGTACTTCTCTGCTGGTGGCCACTCTCCAAGGCGAGAATGAACTTGCCCCAACTCTGTGTCGTGCTTCAATACCCGAACCCTAGAATAGAATCTTAGGATCTCAGAGAATCTCCCTAAACCACCTCTTCTTCTTCTTCTCTCTCTTTCTCTCTCTCTCTCTTTTAATATAGAACACGCCACAAATTGGCAGGTCATCACGGAAATAGTGTATGGTGGGCCATGCTATTCCTCTTTGGATCAAATTTGCACAGAGGCCATGCTATTGTTCTCTGGATCACTCCAGTTTTAGCATATGTGCTACTGAAGTGCACTTCCCCGAAATCACGTCTTAGCCTTCTGGCTCTAGCTGAATTTTATATAGATGTTATGATTTGGTTTCCAGGGTTGATTGAAAAACAGATGACTTCCTATTCTCATCCTACTTCCCACCTCTCCTTCAGGTGCCCATGGTCAATGTTCTTTCCTTCTCCCTCAGAAAAACATAAGCAATGATGGCAGCTAATGTTTAGTGAATGTTGAGTATAGCCAGATTTTTTTTTTCTGTATTTTCATGTATTAAAGTGTATTATCCTCACAACTTTCTGAAGTAATATTATTTTTCCTTGTTTTACAAAGAAGATAAGTGAGGCATAGAAATGTTAGGAAGCTTGCCTGAAGACTCATAGCTAGTAAGCTGTGGAGCTGAAATATCAACCTAGACAATTTGGCAGGTTGCAAGGTGTTAACTACTGGCTATATTATCTCTCATAGATAACTAACTTGAGACTTGCTAGCACATTCCTGGGTCCCAAGTGCACATCCCCAATTCGTGTTTTGTTCTCCATTCCATGTCCAATCTCCTACTGCTATTTCCAGATCCAGATTTCATTCTTGTCTCTAGACTTTCTGACCTCTCTACCAGGTTTGACTGCTTCCTTCTTGGTGCCACTGTCACTCCTGTCAATCATTTCAGTTATAACACTTTTATTACTGAGTGTATTTTTTTATTAATAAGATGCCATATTTCATTGATGTATACTTTACATTCAATGAAATATAAAGATCTTAGGTATACAGTTTAATCACTTTTGATAAATGCAATCATCCATATAATCCACATCCCTATAAGATACAGAATTCCATCACCCCAGGAAGTTTCCTCATGCCACTTCCAGCTAACTTCCACACATCCTTCTCTCTTAAACCAGCCGGTGCTCTGGTTTCTTTCACCACATGTTTAGTTTTGCCTAGAACTTCATATAAATGAAATCATATAGTATATACCCTTCCATGATTATTTTTATTTCACTCAGCACACTATATTTGAGATTCATTCATATTGTTGCATGTATCAGTAGTGTATTTCTTTTTTACTACATGAAGTAGTATTCCATTATATGCATATATCAGAATTTATTTATTCAATGAATATCATGAAATTTATATATCTGTTGGGACATTTGAGTTTTTTTAAGTTTTTGGCTTTTATGAATAAAGAGTTCAGAATAGTTGTCGGAAAATATTTTCGTGGACATAGAACTTAAGTTTTTATTTCCCTTAAGAAAATGCAGAGAAGTGAAATTCATGGATTATAGGGTAGAGTATATATTTAATTTTCTAAGAACTTGTCAAATCGTTTTTCAAAGTGGTTTTACTATTTTACATGCCCACCAACCATGTGTGATAGTTCCAGTTGCTTTTCATCTTCATCAACTCTTGTTATTTTCAGTTTAAAATATTTTAGCCATTTTAGTAGGTGTGCAGTGGATATCACCATGTGGTTTTAATTTGAATGTTCCTGATGACCAGTGATGTTGAGCACTTTGTTACAGGCTTTTAACCATTCACATATTTTCCTCTGTGGGATGTCTGCTCCAGTATTTCACTTTTCCCCTTTCTCTGCACTGCCATTTTTACGTAGTTTGTTTGACTTTTTATTTTTGAGTTGTAGGTGTTCTTTACATATTCTGGATACAGTCCTTTGTCATATTTATCCTACAAATGTTTTTATTCCACTGGGTGCCTTGCCTAGTCATTTCTATTTTTTCTTGGTGGATAAAAGTTTAAATTTTGATCAAGTCCAATTTATCAGTTCTTTTCCTTTTTTGACTAATACTTTCAGGGTTCTGCCCAGAAAATCTTGCCTATACCAAGGTCATGAAGATATTCTCTTATACTTTATAATCTCTCTCCTACTTTTAGGTCTATAATCTATTTTGTGTGTGTAGTTTGAAGTAAGGGTTTATTTTATATATATATAGATATATATTTTATAATATATATGATATATGTTTTATAATACATATCAATCTTTACCTTATGAATATTCAGTTGTTTCAACACAATTTATTGAAAAAACTTTCTTTCCTCATTAAATCACTTTGAATATTTCATCAAAAATCAATTGACTATAAGAGTGGAAGTAGATCACTTACCTTATTCCCATTCTTAGGGGAAAAGCTTTACATTGATTGGATTTTGAATGTTAAATCAACCTTTCATTTCTTAAATGAACCTTGATTGCTCTCTTGATCATGATGCATTGTCCTTCTAATATATGACTTTTGAATTACTTATTTTATTTGTTTATGTGGGGCGAGAAGTAGGAGAAGTCTAAGCATGAATAAGGATTGAACTGTTGAAGAGTGTCTTGGTCAGATACTTTCAGTAACTGAATGAAGGTTGTTTTATGGCTTAATATAACTGGAGGACTACAAGAATAAAATAAAAAGTTATGTTTCTTGACAACTTTTCATCTTCTTCTCCTGAATACATTTGAAAAGGGCAATAAAAGGTGAAAATGTAATGTTTTTAAAAAATCATATCCAATGAGTTGTGCTTATCTAATTGACTGGCTGCACTTTGAAAATACTCTTTAATCACTAACAGTAATTTCATAGATTTACTATCCAATTCTCAGACCAGATAAATTCTGTTCAAAATCATCTATAGATCAACACAAATTTGAAGCCTGTTGCACTTAGGAAGTCAAACGTTTTACAATCTATTTGCCAATGTTGTCCCATGACTCAAGCCTGGATATCGAGGAACCTGGGTGTCAAGGAATCACTTTCTCTGCTCCAAGATCTTTGGTCAGAGATCTTGAGAAGACTTAATATATTGGTTTAGTGGGGGGTTCACCTGTATGACTTGGAAGTTTCCTTTTGATGTTGAAATATTTTATTCCACAAAGGTAGGGATGGGAAATGGAAGCAGGAACTAAAGAGCCCACTAATGATGATGGACAGGTAGGCATGAAGGCTACACTAGAAGCTATTTTCGGTGACTTCTGTTGCACAAACTGCCTCTCTTAGCTATTTCTTGGGTAAATCTCTCCAGTTCCACCTGGAAAGGCAAACAGCATTAAAACTAAAGAAAGTTCCATAGCTGACTCTATGGGCATCAGAATTATCACCCAACAAAATTGCTATCTGTAGCCAAAGGACACCTTGTCATAATGTCAGAGCAAGTGTGGCCAAAGCCGTTCTGGGGAAAAAGAGAAGTCTGTCTAGACAGATTGGAACAGCTGGTGTGCCTAATTAAACAGTCCCTCTTCACACAGCCAGTGCTGTGTGAACAGTTTGCTTGTTTATTAATTACTTGTGGAACACACCTTTAAAGAAGTGTCATGCACTTTATCCCCTTCCATGGATTCATGGAAACTGGGGGCTCAAAAGGGCTGTAGAAATCAAATAATCCAGTCCTGTAAGTCTCCAGAAGAAAAACTGAAGATAAAAGAGATAAATTAACAAGGCTGAGTGATGAATTCATGGCAATGATAGCACTGGAATCCAGGTTTCTGACATTCGGTCCAGAGCTCTTTCCACCATGCCAGTCTGCTTGCTATGTAGACAGACAATGTGACCACTCCTAGAGATGCTTTTGTGCAAGTTCTTTATTGCAATTTATTCCCCCCACTGTACTATCTTATTTATTAATATTCTCTTATTCTCCAATTCTCAGACTAGAGATCAATATTAACTAGAGAGCAACACAAATTTAAAGCCCATTGAACTTAAGAAGTAAGAGACTTTATATCTATTTGCCAAGGTTGTCACATGACTCAAGCCTGGATGCTGATGAATCTGGTTTATGCCTTTGGGCTGTTGCTCTGCCTGTCTGCTTTAAACGGTTAAATGCACCTGAATGGCATAAAACGTAGGCTTAGATTCCACTAGAAGCAAACCCTGAGATGAGGATTTGGATGCAAATAGTTTATTTTAGAGGCGATCATGGGAAAAATGTGTCTTAATTCATTTGTGCTACTATAACAAAATACCTGAGGCTAGGTATTTTATGAATAATACAAATTTATTTCTCAAATTTTTGGAGGCCAAGTTCGAGATCAAGATGCTGACATATTTGGCATCTGGTGAGGGCCCTCTTGCTCTGTCCTTACATGGAGAAAGGCAGAAGGGCAAAGAGGGCCTATGCTAGTTCTCCCCAGCCCTTTTATAAGGCATTAATTCATTCATGAAGTTCCTCATAATTTAATCACTTCCTAAAGACCTCTTAATAGCACCTCTTAATATCCCCAAAATGGGGATTAAATTTCAACATGAATTTTGGAGGGAACTTATTTAAACCATAGCAATAGGCATGGGAGTGGGAAAGAGACAGGAAAGACAAGGAAACCAAGAAAAGGTATGCAGTTGAAAAGGTGACTACTATGGGCAACCAAGGTTCAATCCCTTTGGGGAACTCTAGAAAGACACGTTGACTACACTATAGAACTGCCCATTAGAAGAGTGAGAAAATTAGGGTACTTATTCTCAACTCCCACTTGCCATTGGCTGAGAGCTACTCTCAGGGGACATTAACACTGTCTTCCTGTCTGCCATGCTTGGGCCAAGTTCTCAGGCAGTCTCCAGAGTTTGTAGTAGTCTCTATGGATGTACCCTGGAACAAGATAGGATTGAGGTACAGAGAGCATCTGCTATAGTGTTTCTATCAATCAGTCCTTCCCACCTTGCCATAAACTAGACTGTCTGAATGCTTTCACCAACGATATCTAATTGATGATAGAGTAGTAAGGAAAATAATATATTTTTTTTAAGGTGGCAGGAGTTGTGATGAAAGGTTTGGGTAAACAGAATGCTGCCTGGAGAATAGCAGGCGCACGTGGTTTGAGATGCGTTTGCAATGCTGTGCTCTGGATATTTCACCTGTTGATAGTTGCTTCCCACATCTTAATGAATTCCAGCCAGCAATGGGCAGTCAGCAGCCTCACTTCTAGCCTCCTCTCTACTTCTCCCACTCCCAGTTTCACACAAAAATGGGGGATTTAGGAAGTAAAAGACACCAGAAAACTTAGTTTAATTTAAATGATTTCAATCTAATGTAATTCCAGCCAACCATTTCCATTCTATTTCATGTGATTTCATTCGATAAAATTAAAAAATTATTGATTACCTTTTATGTGCTCAATAAATGTGCCTTCTATGACTTTTCTTGGAGTAAATCACCTTGAGATAGCTTTGTTAAAAGACTGGGGGGGGGGGCATCTTGGGTCTCTCAGCTGATTTCAATCTTCAAATAGAGCCTGTTCATCAATCAGGATTGCTTAGGGGAAAGCAAATTGAACTTGAAATCAACTTTAGTCTTGAGGCGCTACTCAGTGCCTATTTAGTAAGTCAGTCATTGGGTAAGTCAGTCTGCATTGCTGAGCCCTTTTATTTTTTTCTGAAAAATGGGATAGTCCCTTCTACTACATATGCCTCTCTGTATCCTGTGAAGGATAAATAAAATAATAGATAAGAAAGTATTTTTTTGTAGTGTATAAAGCCCTCATACTTATTCTAAAAACATTTACTTAGTGTCTACCATATGCCAGTCACTTGTATATGGTATATTACATATGGCATATGTGACAGTTGCTGAATATATGGTGATACGCTGATATTTACCATCATGGGAATTACAGTCTAGAGATATTAATTATTATCGCTATGTTTACAACACAGTGGGGAAGACACAAAATTCTGTAACTTATTATCTCTGTTTTTATGGAGTTTAAAATCTAGGAAAGTAGAGGAAAAATTAATGAAGAATAACAAGGCTGTATACATGGGTCTAATATAGTGCTGAGGCACATAGAGAAATAATTATGTGAATGTTGGTAGGATTTCAATAAAATAAACTGGTAAAAATCCTATGTAGAATAGCAGACACTGTTGGAGCTCCACTCAGGTCTCCTTGGTTTCCTGTTACTGGCTCTCTATTGCTTTCTCTCAGCTTCAATGCTGTTTTGCCTATAAAGCCAGCACCTGTGTCTCTTCTTTGGCGGCCTAGCCTTGGCTCTACCCACACTTGTGGACAGCTGCAAGTATCTGGGAGTTTACATCCCTGGGGCAGCCCTCAGTCAATGACTGATTAGTATGGGTGTAATTTGGAGGGATAATTTATACTTAAGAGCTCCCCAGTGGGATTAAGCTGAAGTTACCCTCTCTGATACTTTGCCTGAAATCACACTCTTGCTTGACTTCTCCTGTCGGTCATGCTCACCACTCTTCCCTGGTTTCTCTTGGGTGTAGTTTCTTTATAAATTGATTTCCCACAAATTCTTGTCTCAGATTCTGCATCTGAGAAATGCCATCTAAGACACACAGGATTTTAGGTGGAATTAACAGCTTGGGGCAGACTGTGAGTTTGGAAAAGTGGAAGCAGCGATTGGGGACAGCAAATTTCATGGTTTATGGCTTGTGGGTAGAAGTTATAAATTTGACATTGAAACATGTCAAATTCATTCATTCAAGAAACATTTATTGGGCAACTCCTGTGTGCCAAGCATTGGTTTCAGTCTTTGAGACATGTAAGTGTGGAAAAAAATAAAATAAAATTCCTGCCCTGATGGAGCTTCTATTCTAATTGGAACAAAAGAAGACAGTGAATAAATATAGTGTGTTTTATATGCAATGTGTTAAAAGATAAGGACAGCATGGGTAATATGGAGAATCACTGGTTTTATAGAACTTTGGGGAAAATTTTGTCAATGAATAAGTTGTGATCTTGACTTTTCAATTGTACTTTATCAATGATTTTATTTCAATCGCTAGACTTTTAAGGTATGACTTGTGATGTGCTTTGGCTGTGTCCCCACCCAAATCTCATCTTGAACTGTAGCTCCCATAATCCCCATGTGTCATGGGAGGAACCTGGTGGGAGGTAATTGAATCATGGAGGTGGGTTTCTGCTGTACTGTTCTTGTGATAGTGAATACGTCTCACAAGATCTGACAGTTTTATAAGGCAGTTCCCCTGAACACACTCTGTTGCCCGCCACCATGTAAGATGTGCTTTTGCTCCTCTTTCACGTTCTGCCATGATTGTGAAGCCTTGGCCTCCTCAGCCATGGTGGAACTGTGAGTCCATTAAACCTCTTTTTCTTTACCAATTACCCAGTCTTAGGTATTTCTTCATAGCAGTATGAAAATGGATTAATACACCTTAGCAATTACTTACGGAGAAACTATCCTAAAGTTGGGAGGAAGACTATTGTCTTATTTATGTGTTGTTGTACAACAAATAATCCCTGAACTTAGCAGCTTCAAAGAACAGTTATCATTTCATGGTTTCTGTGGATGAGTAAATTTGGAGGAGTATTAGCTACATTCTGTGGCTCAAGGTCTCTCATGGGTTGCAGTCCCATGACTGGGGCTGGGGCTGGAGCTGGGGCTGGGGCTGGACCTGCAGTCTTCTGACTGAGTTGTTGGAGTTGGGGAGAATCTGTTTCCAAGTTCACTCACTTACTTCCTGTTGGTAGTCCTCACTGGCTGTTGGCCAGAGAGATCAGTTTTTTGTCCTGTGGCTCTAGCCATAGAAGCAACTCACAAAATGGCAGCTTGTATCTTCAAAGTGAGTGTTCCAGAAAGAGAGAAGGGAAATGAAGGGAAGAGGACGGGAGGGGAAGGGAGAGAGGAGGGGA
Source organism: Theropithecus gelada (assembly GCF_003255815.1). NCBI lineage: Eukaryota > Metazoa > Chordata > Mammalia > Primates > Cercopithecidae > Theropithecus > Theropithecus gelada. The sequence goes on along the minus strand of NC_037672.1, from coordinate 11,929,410 downwards.
AGGGAGGGGAGGTGAGGGAAACAGATGGAAGTTACAGTTTTTTGTACCTAATCTACGAATGACATCCTGTCACATTTGCTTTATGCTATTCAGTACAGGCAAATAACTAGGCACAGCCACTCACAAAGGATTACCCAAAAAGGTGAATGCCAGGAGGCAGACATCCCTGGGGGCCATATTATAGCCCACCTACCACAACGATGCTTTGTTTATATTTGGAGCATTATAACACTCACTGGCTCCTTGCTTTCTGAGAAATGGGTACATCATGTCAGGGAATCTCCAACATATTACTTGGTGGAAACTTGACACAGAAGATGCATGGCAAATTATCACCATTCAAATTATCTGTCTTATAACATAATATGAAGTTCCAGAAAATCTATTTTATTCTCTAAATGTATATTATACAGATAGACCTTTGCATGTGTTAAGAATGAAAAGTTGAATGGTTAATATAGAAGTTTAAAAATTATAGTAACGTTACCTTGGGGAATTCTTCATTGTGGACTGAAATTGGTGCTACTTCTGAAAAATCAGAGAATAACAAAGTTTAGACTAAAAGTCGGCACATTATTTCTTAATGAATATTGCTGTTCTTTGGGATCTTATGCCCCAATGTTTTGATGAGGTCAGTGTTTCAATGAGGCCATCTTCCGTGCCTCCTCTGGATTGTTCATTTTGATAACAAACTTGGTGTGAGCTTTAGCCTCACGATTGGCATTTGTTCCAGATATTAGGTAGTTTTAAAAAGGTGGATTTGGGTAATTTCTATGAAATTCTTATTTATAATGAAAATTATTCTAAAAGCTAAGGATTTAAAAAGAAGGCATTGAGAATCAATGGTTTCTGAACCCCCACAATCTTGCTTTGAGACTTATAAAAGCTTAATAATAAACAACACATTTTCCTGAGCTTCACATCCTGGCTTGAGTTCTGAGTTTTGGCTTGTCATTGGCAGGGGCCCTTGCAATGATCGTGTGTCACAGCTTGTTGCTCTAGAACACTTGGCTTATTGCTATTATCACAGTACACTGCAAGTACTAATTCAAACATGTCCTTCCCAGGGAAGCCCTCATAGGTTTCCCACAGGTGAAATCAGTCCCCATTAATTTCTGTGTCACCTTAGTTCCTAGTAGAGTGGCTGCATTACAATAGCTCAACAAATACATTTAACGAAATACGAAACAGACACGTCAAAAAGAGACCCAGGAGATCACTAGGTAGGTGTGCTTGGTTACCACACAGAATTCATCTGGTAGGGAAAAAGGGAACAGGGAGAAATCCCAGAAAGAAAAAACAGAACGGGATTTATGTCTCAGCATCCCCCTGCCTTCTCTTTCCCATTGATCAAAGTTCATCCCAAAGGGTAGCTAACTCTTTCTCCCTCTTCCATGTTGAGTCATCTGGACTGTTGGTGGCTGATCAGATCTCATGTCTTCATTGTAGAATTTTATCAGACTCCAGAAGTGGAGGCATAACTGGCCCATCAGGATCTCTGCCTAAGAGAGAGGAAGAAGGGGGTGATGGAAGAAATCTGAGAAAGTGTAAGTAGTGTATATTTCATGCAACATTTCTTTTCCCTAAAATCTTATTTAGCCACAGCGTAAGTGGGATTTTCTCTCAACCTTTCCCCAGGACCTTTTCCAATGTGCCCACTGGTCTCTTTGGATCTCTCTCTGTTCTTGCCATTCAGCAGCCTAGTACCACTCCATTACCTGTCTCGTGAATAGCAATTACCCGCTTCTCTGAGGTTTAGGGATTTGGAAACTTCTTTGCTGTACAGGGTCTCCCCGTCCCAGATAGGTGATTAGGGTCTTTTTCCTAAATAAACCTTTTGTCTTTAAGAAAAATTAAGAAATGTTGACCATGAAGAAAATATACTTATCCCTACCTCGTCACCCAGATGACCTGTCCTGGGCTGGTTACTTTTACTTTGTAAATTTCCTTCCCTTCCCCACATATCCACAGATAGAAATAACTTTAAACTGTGGAGCAGCTTTGAGGCACAGATTTTGGAAGTAGGAATTAAGACTGGGAGTTATTTTTCAATCTAACCTTCCTCTTAATGAACACACATTTGGAACTAGTGGCCAGTTGAGAGGTTGTGTAAACGAATGTGGAACATCAGGGTAGGCAAGGAAAACATGGCAACATGAAGCAGAAAGGCAGGGAACATTTCTGAGGGGAGAATGTAAATCAAGGGCTTCTTTTTTTCCTGTGAGAAGAGGCCACCCGGATGGACAGAGTGCCTACACCGGTCGTGATGTTGTGAGAAATAACAATGGAGGCTGCAGGATGTTATAAGACAAACACCATCTTAAACAGGGGGAAGTCTGCCTCCGAGCCCGTCCTCACACCCTGCCGTCTCCTACTGCCTGGCCCCTCACTGTCCTCTTCCTTTCTCCCTACACTTGCCCCTTGCTGGTTTCTTCACATGATCTGCATTGAGCCTGGATGGCCCCCAAACACCTGGTTGAACAATAAACACGAATGACTGTGGGGGTCCTGTCAGCCCCAGCTCTTTGTAGAATAACTGCTGATCTACAGCCCTGACTGGAATTGATTTCCCAGACTATTCTACGTCTTTTCATTGACAGGCATTGAAATCTGCCTAACACTCTCCTCCTCATGATTGTAAGATCTTAAGTAGCCAAGAGTTGTGAGGAACACATCTCAACATTGCCCCTGGAGTCAGTTACAAATCAAACACTGTGCTTACAAACTCTTACATTTTGAAAAGAACACTTTGCAGTGATTAAATATTTATGCATGGCACACACTTGTAACCTTGATGATTTATTTAGACTTTATAACTTGTAGTAAAATATAAATTCTTTCCCAGCATGACACACACACACACACACACACACACACACACACACACAAAAACACACACACACATACACATATACATATATAATATATTTATATATAATCTCTTTCCCCTGCATATGGGACATCCAGCATACTGGATGAAAAAAATACATCTGTTTTCTTGTGTGTGTGTGTGTTTTTTCTTTTAGTGGTCTCCATAAATCTAGGGGAGCTCCTTCTTGGACTACTAGCCTCTTTCAATAGAAGCATGTTTTCACTGGGATTTCCACATTCATAATTATTCCTCTCATTTCTCTGCCGTGAGAAGACAAGCTGGTATTTCATTGCTTTGGGGAAGTTAATAATATGGTAGGCAAAACATCAGGAAAAATTATAATGAATGAAGCTATACAAATCGGAGGGAAACACATGTCGCTGTTCTCAAATGTTCCTGTCGTAAATCCTGGAAATTTCACTATAGTCACAAGCAAATAACTCCTTAACACATAAACACTCAATTAATTAAATGTAATATGCCATATAAGTTTGAATGAGTTCTAAATAGAAAAATGGTCAAATAATAGTACTGGAGACCACTGACTAATAGGTGTTCATCTCAGCCATCCAAAATTTCTCAACTGGTCTCAGACTAAAATGAGCCCCATCCGTGGCCCTCTTTAAAATAACTACATGTTCTATATATAAAACTCATATTAACTCCTTATTTAGTACATAGTGATTGAGCCTCACACCCAGACTTTTTTAAAAAATCTTGTCTTAAATTTCTATCTCTTGGGCTGTCTCTAGAGCAGTTGTTTGAAGAGCTCTGTTTTCTCCATTATTTTCAATTGATGGAAGCCTGGGTTTTATTATCCTCCTGCCCCTCTTAAGTTTCTTGAACCATTTTTATATGGTACTTAAGGGGACACATCTCACCTGACTGATATTTTGTAATCCCTAAATAGCTACTCCTCAAATATGACTCTGAAAATACTTCTAATAGATGTGCAAATATTTTGAGAAGTGAAAAGCCTTTTCCAACAGGAGGTTGGGTCGAAGAGCCAACTTGAATTCTTATGTGTATAGGTTTTTATATCACCCCATGCCTTTCTCTGTTGCTATACTCACTGTATTTTATTGAAGGTAACTGAGATTGTATCTTTTCCATTTGGGGGATCTTAGTGGCTAACACTAAGATCTTTAGAATGGTGTTCAGTATTTGTTTCCTGCATATACTCACTCAATCAGTCAGTCAGTCACTCAGCAAACCTCTATGGAACACCTATTCCATGCCTGGTGCTGGGCCAGATATTGGAAAGCTACAATAAACCAGACACAAAAGGGTCCTTTAGAACTTAGGGTTCACTATGTTTTTATATGTTTAGGAAACTAAAGTGAAATAATTTTATAAAAGGAAAGGACTTTGGAGATTTGCTCTTCAACTCTTTCATTGCATAACAGAAATACTTAAACCTGAGTAAGAATACGTCTTATTTTTCATTTCAGAGATGACTAAACCTAGAATTCAGTTATTTTTCAATGTTTTTTTCCCAAGCCATGTGGCCTCTACTTACTATCTTTTGATAGTGACAAAACAATGTAACTGTCTTGGAACAGATGGGAGAAAAAGGAAATGAAATCAGTCCTCATTAATTTCTGTGTGCCCTTAGTTCCTAGTAGAATGTCTGCTCTTTTCGGAAGAGTTGTTAAGCCACTTTTCTTTTTATAGAAACTGGAAAAATCAGACTCATTTTTTACAGAGGCATTGACTAAACCTTAAATTTTTTAACTTTTAAAATGAATTATGGAAGTGATAGCTCTTCATATTAAGCTTAATGCATAATATGGTATAGAATTTGGGAAAATATAAAATATTTTTTGTGAGATAAAGGAGGATTTGTATGATATACTTTTGCTGCATTTACCAACCCCCTGCCCAAATCTCAAATGTCATAAGACAATCATTTATTTCCAATGTGTTGGCATCTGTGGGTCAGCTGCCATTCAGAACCCAGGATGAAGAATCAATTCTTATCAGGCACCTGCTTTTTCTGTGGGAAAAAAAAGTGTAAAAGAGAGCCTGTAGAAATATATGCGGTGGTTTTTAAATATTCTTAGACGTAATAAGTATCAAGTCAATTTGCAAGTAACATGGCCAAAGCCAACATCAGCGGGGTTGGGGAAATACACCCTTCCACAGGAGACACTGTATTATGTTCTCAGGTGGCGATGCCTAATTCACCTACAAGAATGGACAGAAACTTTGATTTGTTAGGACAGTAGGAAGAACATTATATTGTTAGGAAGAGCAATAAAATCTACCCCACAAAGGTGATACTTGTGAGCTGGAGTGATGTGACTTTTCACTTGCCCTTTCCCTACCCTGAATAGCCTCAGCCCCTCTTCTAGCTGGCGAACTCCTACTGATTTTTAGGACAAATATGGTCGTCTGAGGAAACAGCATTAGTCTCTCATTCCTTGGGGTGCTTGGGTCCTGACATTTCTTGTGAATATATTCACATTTTGTCCAGAGGACATAATGTATTGTCCAGAGGGGCTCTGTTTTATTCTGTTTCCCAAGAGCTTGGCACTGTCTCAAATATAGTATGTGGTCTCCTGTATTAGGCCATTCTTGCATTGCTGTAAGAAAATACCTGAGATTGGGTAATTTATAAAATAAAAGACTCACAGTTCTGCAGGCTGTACAGGAAACACAACACCAGCATCTGCTTTTGAGGAGGCCTCAGGAAGCTTACAGTCATGGCGGAAGGCAAAGCCGAGGCAGGCACATCACATGGCATACGCAGGATCAAAAGACAGAAAGCTGGCGGGTGAGGGGACACATACACACTTTTAAATGACCAGATCTCATGAGAACTCACTATCAGGAAGAGAGCACCAAGCCATGAGGGTCTTCTCCCATGATCCAAACAACCTCCTACCAGGACATATCTCCAGCACTGGCAATCATAATTCAACATGAGATTTAGGTGGGGACAAATATCCAAACTATATCAGCTCCCTAGAAATTCTCTTTCTCTCTCTCTCTCTCTTTTCTTTGTTTAACTTTTAAGTTTAGGTGTACAAGTGCAGGTTTGTTACATAGATAAACTTATATCGTGGGCATTTGTCATACAGATCATTTCATCACCCAGGTAATAATCTTAGTATCTATTAGTTATTTTTCCTGATCTTCTCCTTCCTCTCATACTCCATCCTCTGAAAGGCCCCCGTGTGTGTTGGTCCCCTTTATGTGTCCATGTGTTCTCATCATTTAGCTTCTACTTATAAGTGAGAACATGCGATATTTGGTTTTCTATTCTTGCATTAGTTTGTTGAGGATAATGGCCTCTAGCTCCATCCATGTCCCTCCAAAGAAATGACCTCATTCTTTCCTATGGCTGCATAGTACTCCATGGTGTTATGTTCCACATTTTCTTTATCCAGTCTGTCATTGATGAACATTTAGGATCACTCCATGTCTTTTCTGTTGTGAATCATGCTGCAATAAACATTGGTTTGCATGTGTCTTTATAAGAGAATGATTTATATTCCTCTGGGTATATGCCCAGTAATGGGATTACTGAGATAAATGTTATTACTGTCTTTAGGTCTTTGAGGAATTGCCACACTGTCTTCCACAATGGCTGAACTAATTTACATTCCTTCCAACAGTGTGTAAGACTTGCTTTTTCTCCGCAACCTAATCAGCATCTGTTATTTTTTGATTTTTTAGTAATAGTAATGCTGACTGGTATTAGATGGTATTTTGTGGTTTCGATTTGCATTTCTCTAATGATCAGTGACGTTGAGCTTTTTTTCATATAGTTGTTGGCTGCATATATGTCTTCTTTTGAAAAGTGTCTCTTTATGTCCTTTGACCACTTTTGTATGGGGTTGTTTGCTTTTTTCTTGTAAATTTGTTTAAGTAGAGTATAGCTGAATATTTGTAATTAGGAAATGGCTTTAAAGTAACCATATTGTGGTTTAGGGAATAGAAACAATGAGTACAGGTGATTTTAGAAACAAAGACTTGTATTTTATAGTTCTCTGTGCTAGAAAAGTTTTCTTTGTGACCGTCTTTTTGTAATTCCTCTAAGAACATAAGCACTACAGAAGGATAATTTTTTTCTTCAGATGTATTTCTATGGTGTCAAGTTAATAACCAAATAACCTGAAGTACTCAAAGAAAAATCACCTCCAAAGTACTTATCATGCAATCGTGTACACAATAGGTCCTTCATAGATTTTTAAAACTAGTTTGCATCTGATAAAGAAAGAGAAGCCAGGATTTTAGTAATACATTTAGTGGTAGGGATTGAAACACTTTTTGGCAGGAGGAGGTAAGAAATTATAGGCATTTCTGAGGCCACTTCTTCCTGAAAAATGAGAAAGAAGAAAAAGGAGGAGGAGAAGGAGAAGGAGAAAGAAAGAATGTATTGCATGGGAAAGGTCTGAAAGTTTAGTAATTAACAGATCACTAAGATGTATTGTAGATATCAAGCCTATTCTGAGCACCCGAGTGACTGAATTTGAAAACATGGGTTTTCAGGGATCCATCTTCCTGATTTTCTAACATCTAGGGAGTTATTCCAGGGTTCTTCAACAAGCACAATGCTGCAAGCTCAGTCTATTATTGCCCCCATGCTCTGTTTACTGAATTCTTCATCTCAACTCCTGCTGAAATTCCTTCTAGGCCAACCTCTATGGGCAAATATCTTTCCTCTTGTCATAAGTGATTTGCAGTTTAAAGTGATGCTGTCTTAGGAGGAAGAAAGCAAGCAAACAAGAAAAAGTAAAGAAGTGAAGAGATGGGAAGGAGAGAACTTACTAGGTGAGAGAAGAAGGAAAGAGGGATACATGATGAAGATGCCGATTTTGAATTCAGTGAATGAAGTTCTAAATCATGATATATGTGTGTATCTACTGTGTATGGAGGGGAGAGGAGAGGGAGAGAGAGAGACAAAGGTATGGGGGGAGACAGTGATGTGAGAGAATGTAACCAGCTCTCCTGGAAATTTACCCTTTCTCAGATGTTAGGACAATGAAAGAAACAAAACTTCCATTTATCAAAAGACTTCCTGCATTCAAGTAATTTTCTAAATGTTTTACATCAATTACCTTATTGAATTTATATTTCTGATGTAGGTATTACAATTCCCTCCTAGAAGTGAAGAAACTGTGGCTCAGGAAGTGTGAATGACCGGGTTGGGAGGGCAGTGAATGAGCCCATAGATATTTTTCCCATCACCTTAGGGCTTAAACTCAATTAAATAATGGCTTAATTAAATAGACATGATATACATTATTTAAATAAGTGTACAAACCGGAAAAGCAGGGAAGAGACCTGAAGAGTGTGATATTTTTCTGCTGTCTGGATTCACATCTACTCGACACTCTTCCCTTAATTGACTTTGCACTACAGAGAGTGACCTTTGCAACTTGCACGGCCAGGCAACCTTTATCAATTGGCCAATGGGAGGACCTTTCAGGAAGCTGAACAACAGGGAAAGGGACAATGCCAGGGTCTTTCTGCCTGCCTCTTTTTGCTTCAAGAAGCCTCTTTGGCCATAGTCACAGTTTCGTCTGTTTTTCCAACTCCTGCTGGGCAGTCCCTCACTTCAGAGTAGCTGTAGGTCCTGAGCTCTGATCACGCCTCCACCATTTGATGTTCTGTCCACAGCAGGGATACTGGCTTTCTGCTGTTGCTAACCTCTGGGTGGTCTCACCGTCTCCTGTTTGCCCTTTCAGCCCTCCCAGTGCTGCTGTAACTAGTTCCCATATTAAATTACCTCTAGTGTACTCTCTGGTGTGGTTTCCATTTTCTGAGAATGATAAACCATCTGAATGAAATGTCCTAATGGAAGACACCAGACAAGATAGGGGCAGGTCAGAAAGGCCTTTGTAATAAAGGTGACTAGAAACTATCCTTTGAGAGACCAGCATTGACCACACAAAGAAAAAAAGGGCATTCTAAAGAAAACTAATAGTAAGTGTATTTTGCCTTTCCTTTAGTGCTCATTGGGTAGAATTGCTTAGATAAGAATGCTGGATCCAGGCAGTGAATGTACATGCATATGATGTATGTCCAATTATAGTTTGTATGTATTCTAGGTATGGTGAGAGAGCCAAAATTTCAGGGAAACAGGGAAAGGTGGACTCAAGAGAGGATAAATAAATGTGTCTAATTGGAGCAAGGAGAACAGCCAGAAACAGAAAAGGCATATGAATTTTAAAAAGGCTTTTGAAGAGCAGAGCCAATACTATTCTGTTTGTATTGCTCTATTATTGCTTTTAGAGGGTTCATGCATCTACTGTCATATATAACATGTTTGTTCCTTTATTTATTCTTTTATTTAGCCAACATTTGCTGAGTCCCGGTGCTATGTCAGGATCTGTGCTAGGCCTGGGGTACCCAGAAACAAAGGAGACTCAGGCCCTGCCGTTCAGTTCTTGGAGCCTAGTGGGAGAGATAGAAAAATGAAGAGGAAAATGAGAAACAGCACATCATGATGCCGTAGCATGAAGATGCTGGCAAAAGGGGTAGACCTGGCGCTTCCTGGGCAGTTTTAAGAAGCACGCAGATGGAATTGGCAAGACTTGGTGACCAGTTTGGAGTTAATGAATAAGGATGAATTAAAATTAACATTTCAGAGTTTCAGGGTTTGCCATGTGTCGGGAAGATAGTGGCACGTGACAATCCTATGATAGCTATTGGATCATTGAGCAACTGAGGCAAGGCTAGAATTCAAACCAAGAGACAAAGCATCAACCACTAGTCTTTTTAGAAAACATTTTTTGTCTTGTTTTCATCTTATAGATTATTTGGAGTGGGAAAGGGACGGAGACCCAAGGCTATTGGCTCTTGAAAAAAAAAAACATATTCTATTTGTAAAGGGCAAGAGCTTTAGTGTCTTATCTAGTTGGGGTTAAAGTCCAGTTCACCCACTTAATTATTATGTGGCCTCAAGTAAATTGCTCCTTAGCTCCAACTACCTGGCCTGTGAAGGGCAGTATCACTGGGGCAGATGACAGCTCTCCAAATGCTGATGTTTGGATCGCTGAGATGTTGGAATGAAAAAGGCCTAGTCACCTATCTGGCACATAGAAGAAGCTCCCAAAGTATTGATTTCCATTTCATACACTCTTTTTGCTTAAAATCTCTGATATAAGGTTCAGTATCTTATAATGTCAAACGCAAAATTATCTTCGTTTTCTTGAAGATGCATAACTATTCTCATAAATAGGCTGATTAGGGAGAATTGCAATGAAAAATTTTATATTATGAATGAAAAAAAAAAAAAACCACAAAGGCCTTAGGGTATGTCCCAGATAACTAGGCATAACAAGAAATTTTAAAGACTAAAATTAATGTTAAAAAATGCTCAATAGGCCCCTTAAATATTTGGAGTTATTTTCAGGTATTTGAGGTTCTTCCATGTATGGAATATACACTGTTTTTGTAATGCTGGTAATTTAGTGACAGATGCTGTTGAGGTTCAATGTAATGGAGTATGTAAAAATGAGGAAGCAATTAAGGAATTTTTAGTTCCCTTTGAGGCTTGCAAAAATTGCTTAAATATAGCTATCCAAAACAACATACATTTTTTTTTTTTTTTTTTTTTTTTTATCAAAGCCAAATTTGAATGTTATTTAATGCTCAACCTTTGGCCAGGAATAGATGTCAAATTTTTCTTTTTATTGTTATTTTTAATTTAAACAAATGTTGCCTTGGATTGCTTTCCCTTTAGCAGAATGTTTGTGAGTCTCAAAGGAAACTCCTAGAATGCTTTTTTTCTTGGTTTAACATTTACAAAGCATACGGGATCTCTGGCTGAAGGGAATGGTGCAAATACCAAATGCATGGCCTAGCAAATGACTTGGTCATTTCCCACTTTCTTTCCCTTCATGTTTCTGCCATTTGGAATCCCACCCACCTTTTAAAGCCCAGCTCAGAAGCTTTGTAGTGGAAAGAGCCTAGACTTTGCTGCCAGGGGAAAAAAATTGTAAAGGTGATATTCTTGGGCTCCAAACTCAGGCAAGTACTCCATTCAAATCCCTTGGACTGGTGGCTTAAACTTGCCAAGACTCACTCTTCCCTTCCATTGAATGGAAGTCCTAGTACTTCACAGTGTTGCTGAAAGGAGACCATAGGTTAACAGTCAGCTGTTACTACACTGCCCAACATTCATGGCACTTTCTTCTGGTAACAGCAGTCCAAATGCTCTATTCCCATAGTGAGATGTTGATCAGTGGTCATGTGATCAAGGAAAGGTCAATCAGAGGCCCTTTCCCTGGAATTTGAGCCTTGGGGGTGGAGCACCAAGGTGGAGAGCACGTGGAGCATATCACTATCAGTGCGTGTAGCCTTCAGTCACTAGTAATCACTGCTTGGGTTTTCAGAAACTGCCTTGGGTCTTGCTCTTTGAAAACTGGTTCTTCAGTTTTCTCTTCAATTTGGTGAGCTGCTCCTTGTATTCCCAGTAATTTTTTTCTTAAATTATGCATAATTGATTTATGTTGCTTATAATGAAAGAACTGCCAATAAATATCAGAAATATTAGACCCTTCATCATTTTCTTACCAACACAAACTCTATGTGTTCTTCTCCAAAGTCAGAGGTCTGTTTCCTTCCCCAAGGTCAGATAGCATTGTTTATACCACCGTGTGATGGTTAACATTAGGTGTCAACTTGATTGGATTGAAAGATGCCTAGACAGTTGACAAAGTATCGTTTCTGGGTGTGTCTGTGATGGTGTTGCCAGAGGAGATTGAAATTTGAGTCAGTGGACTGGGAGACAAAGACCTAGCCTCAGTGTGGGTGAGCTCCATTCAATTGGCTGCCAGCGTGGCTGAAACAAAGCGAGTGGAAGAAGGCAGAATAAGCTTGCTTGCTGAGTCTTCTGGCTTTCATCTTCCTCCTGTGTTGTATGCTTCCTGCCCTTGGACATCAGACTCCAGGTTCTTCAGCCTTTGGACTCTTGAACTTACACTGGTGGGTTGCCTGGGGGCTATTGGGCCTCTGGCAATTGACTGAAGGCTGCATTCACTGTCAGTTTCCCTGCTTTTGAGGCTTTTGGACTTAGACTGAACCACTACTGGCTTTCTACCTTCTCACTTTGCAGATGGCCTATTGTGGGACTTCACCTTGTGATCGTGTGAGTTGATTCTCCTTAATAAACTACCTTTCATATATACATATATCCTATTAGTTCTGTCCCTCTGGAGAACACTGACTAATACAGACTGTTAATGATTTATAGCCCTTTGTGCCTTGTAGGGGCATTCACCTGAGACCCTGGTTCCTCCAAAGACCTTATTCCTTGTGGGGAGGGAGTCACGCACCTCCTCAAGGCTCTGTGCCTGGTGGAACCTTTGTCTTGCTGCCTTGCTCATCCACAGAGGTGTGTGGCCCTTCAGGAGACCACACTTCTTTAAGGACTATTTCTCAAACAGAATGGCATCCAAGCCCAATGTCTTTGGGAAATTTTGCTTTCTGCTGACACTCAGGCTGGGAAATCTTATGATTAAGGCGAATCAAATCAAAACAAAATGAAACATTTTGAAATCAGGATTTTCTAAATAATTTTGACAGTAGACACTAACCTCTACATTTAGTATTTGTTGGCGCAGGGGTATGATTGAGAAGTAGGGAGAGTAGGTTGACTGAGAACACAGCTATAGCAATGGCATTTTGTGGCCTTTTGGAACCTAAGATTTTCTAAGCCAGTGTTTTGGATCACCCCATTTTTCTCAGTAGCATCCAATTTGATTCATTACCATTTCATTCAAGTATCTATTCAACAAATATTTATTGAGGATCACTTTATTCAACAACTATTTTGTACTAGGCCTGCACTTGGGTCCTGGGATGCAAGGAATTATAAAATGCAGCTTCTGCTCTCTAGGGGCTTACACAGGGGTAAGCCTGAGACACAGGTGTGATTGCCACCAAGTCAGGCAAAGCTGCGACACAGCAGACATGGGGCGACATGGGGGCACAGGAGAAGAGCTGTTCCACTTGAGTAGCCATGGTTAGGAGAAAGTGTTCTGAATGACACTGCCCCTGAGCTCATTCTTGAGGGATGAATAGGAGTTATTTGTCTTTAGAAATAATAGTGTCAGAGTTTGGCTAACATTACAAAGTGTTTACACTGGGAGAGGCCCTTTATGTGTGTTTTTAAATTTAATCCTAGACCAGGCACGGTGGCTTACGCCTGTAATCCCAGCACTTTGGGAGGCCAAGGTAGGTGAATCATCTGAGGTTAGGAGTTGAAGACCAGCCTAACCAACATGGAGAAACCCCGTCTCTACTAAAAATACAAAAATTAGTCGGGCATGGTGGCACATGCCTGTGGTCCCAGCTACTTGGGAGACTGAGGCAGGAGACTCGCTTGAGCCTGGGAGACGGAGTATGTAGTGAGCTGAGATCGCCCCACTACACACCAGCCTGGGAGACAGGGTGAGGCTCCATCTCAAAAAATAAATAAATAAATAAATAAAAATAAAATAAAATAAATAAAATTATATAAAAAAATTTATCCTCACAGTGACCTCACAATAGGTACTGTTGGTATTCTCATGTCACTTCTGTGGAAACTGAGGTGCAAGGTGAAATTCATATCTGAGTTGCATTCTCCCAGGCCCAAGAAAAAGTTAAAGATGGCTCCCTTTGAAGTTATAGTGCATTCGACATCAAGAAGCTCAACTCTTAAGTTATGTGACTTAAAAAGAAATCCACATATTCTCTGTTCCTCTCCAATGTCTTAGGTTTCTAACATTCATAATGTTAGTCTTAGATTGTAATTACCAAGATAAATGATGAACATATTTTTAAAAAATATATTCCTTGGCTAAGCAACCTGACAGGCTGCTTTGGTCTATTTCCATGTGTCCTCAATGAGGTGCGCTGGCAAGAACCTCTGATGAAACTTTCATCTCTCTTGATCCTGATCATGATTTTCTGCAAAATGCCTCTACAAATTCCATATGGAGTTTTCACATTTTCCATATCTTCCTGGGGCCAAAGCGGTACAAGTCTAAAACCTGGATCAGCATTTTCTCAGATACATTACCTTCTCTTTACCCTTGATTTCTACCTTACCAGTGATCACTTCTTCTGCACATACACACACACACACACACACACACACACACATATATGCATCCCCAGGATGGTAGTGTACCTGGAAAGTCACAAGGGAAGTCAAGTTTAACATCTAGTAGTAATACATTCTTGAACGTCAGGTAATGTTTATCCATTCCACCCACTGAGCGACCTGAAAAAACATGTTACCTATAAATATTTCATGTGACAAAAACTGGTGTTAAAACAGAATACTCCTGCCCTTTCTCAGGTTCCTTCATGAACCCTTTCCTAGGCCATAGGGAGCACAGTCGACAGGAAAGGATACAAGAATCCCCAACACAGTCCTTACATGCCTGCCTAAAGTGCCCTGTGATCTGAGACACATCCCTTAATCCTTCTGTTTAATCAGTTTCTTCAACTTTAAAAGAGCCCTTGTTCGACCTTTTCATAAGCTGTAGCATTAAAATGCAAATTCCCGGCCTGGCGTGGTGGCTAATGCCTGTAATCCCAGCACTTTGGGTGGCTGAGGCACGTGGATGACCTGAGGTCAGGAGTTTGAGACCAGCCTGACCTACATGAAGAAACCCCCTCTCTACTAAAAATACAAAAATTAGCCATGTGTGGTGGCACATGCCGGTAATCCCAGCTACTTGGGAGGCTGAGGCAGGAGAATTGCTTGAACCAGGGAGGCGGAGGTTGCAGTGAGTCAGGATGCCACCATTGCACCCCAGCCTGGGCAACGAGAGCGAAAGTCTGTCTCAAACAAACAAACAAACAAACAAAACTGCAAATTCTCTTGGGAAATGTTACATACTATACTTTAAAAATCACATTTTACTATGAGCAAGTAATCATCTAAGTTTAAGAGGTTTTGCTTATCAAAAAGTGAAATTCTCATCTTAACTGTGTTCTATCAATAGCTCAGGAAAAAAGAATTCATTTTAAATGGTGCAGCAAAAACAGTTGTTTTATACACATATCAACCTTCATTTATGAAAAAGCAGATAAGCCTAAAAATGCCAAGTAAATAATAAAATAGAGAAACATGTTGGTTTAACCTCCTCCTTAAGGTAACTGTATAACCCTTGCCTCCATCCTTTCTGATTTGTTTAGTGTTTACATAGTCAGTGTGCATAGATCCCAAATGTGTTCTTGACTTTACATAGTATGTGGGAAAGTGGCCTGGGTGGGTTATATGTTTTCTTCCTGAGTGCCTGGATTAATTGGCTAGCCTGACTGCCTAGGAAAATGCCTGCTTCATTAAGGATGGTGACGTGCCTCATTGCAAAGCATTGTAGGTCAGTCAAATGGCATATAAATGCAACATTTTGTCCAATGGGCTAGATTTCTAATGCAATTGTCTGCTTTTTACCCAGAGTCATCGAACTGGAGTCTACATTGGTGTTCCTCCAAGAACAATTTCCTTTTGGAACAATTTCTTTTTAATAGCAGATTGAATAATAATGTTTGCTGTTGGTTAACCTACATCTTCCCAAAACTCATTGGTTGAAGTGCATCTCCCCATTCCTCAGAATGTGCCATTATTTAGAATAGGATCTTTGCAGAAGTAATCAAATTAAAAAGAGGTCATTAGGGTGGGCCATAATCCAACATGACTATTGTCCTTATAAAAAGAGAAAATTTGGACACAGAGAAACACATGAAGGGAAGGCAACATAAAGACAAATAGGGAGAAGATGGCAATCTAAAAGCCAAGAGGAGAGTCCAGAAACAGATCTTTCCCTCCCAGCCTTCAGAAGGAATCAACCCTGCTGACATGTTGACTTTGGACCTCTAGCCTCTAGAACTGTGAGATGATAAATTTCTGCTGTTTAAGTCACCCAGTTCGTGGTGCTTTGTTACAGCAGCCATAGCAAACTAATACAGTATAAATAGCATTATAACTAATATTGACGGTCAGTTCTAGCTAATGTGTATTGAGTGACCACAACATTTCAGGTCCACTACATACGTCATTGTCACTGTGTTACCTAGTCAATGAAAGTCTCCGTCAGAACGTGGCTATAGAGGTAAATTCTGGGTAATAAAAAGATTCCACCTTTTTGGATGATGGGGAGGAAAAAACATTCATAGTAGAGGGAATGGTAAATTCAGAGGCTTGGAAGGGGTATTAACAGAAAGGCCAGTGTGGTTTGATTAATCTGATTGAGGAAGAGAAGGATATCAGTTGTCTAGGTAAGAGATAAACTCTTTCAAAATCATGTAGGGCCCACTCCAGGTATGCTAAAACATACATGGCTTAGCTCACTGGTATCAGCTGACATATGGAAGATGTCTTTCTAGAGTATGTTTTTCATATCAACACATTTCTACAAAGCATTGGGTTTAAATTTGGAGAAAGACATTCACTTAAAGGGAAACCCTTTACATCTAATACCTCAAGCTTTTTTTTTTTTTTTTTTTTCCTCAAGCCCTGTGACAAATTAGGGGGAAGTCAAGAAAAGGGTCCAGAGGAAAGGGATGATTCTTCTTTCAAATGAGAAAATCAAGGCCCAAATAATTTAGACACACTGTAGGGAGAGACCCTACAGGGTTGACTAACCCTGGAGCCCATAAGTCCTGAAATCCATATGACGGTCTTTCCTGCTTTTATAGATAAGAACAACACTAAGGATTTAGCAGCAAGTGACCTGCATCAAAAATGTCCAGCTATTGAAATCCTATTTATTCTTCAAGGCCCCAGCACTATGCTACTTCATCCAGGAAAGCTTCCTGTTTTTCTACTAAATCCAGTATCTCCTTCCTCCAAAATCTACCTCCCTAGGAGGTATGTCTTATTTCTCTCATAAGACAGTAAACTTCACTCATGTAATATCCTTCCATAGGGCACGTCTGCCTTGCGTAGAATATATAGCCAATGAATTAATTAGTGTGGAAGGATTGAATAAAAACATTAAACAGACCAGCAATTTCTCTTCTCCTTTTTGGGTCCATTTCCACACCCAAGAGGAAAGGAAACATATATCTGCACACAGACTTGAGTGTTCATAGCAATTTTAGCCCTTAAACTAGAAGCAGTGCAATGCCCATTGGTAAGTGGACAGACAAATGTGTTATTGCCATGTAATGGAATAAAAAGGAATGAACTACTGATGCACATTATATTGTGGATGAAACTCAAAAGCATTATGTTAAATGAAAGAAGCCAGACATGAGAGACTACATATTATAGGATTCCATTCATATAAAATGTCTGGAAAAGGAAAATTTATAGAGACATAAAGTAGACTAGTTTTTGCCTGGGGCTAGGGCTGGGTTGGGGATCATTGTAGATGGGTGTGAAAGATCTTATTGGGGATGAAGATGTCCTAAAGCTGATTTATGATAATGGCTGTACCACTTCATAAATTAACTAAAAATTATTAAATTGTACATATGAATTGTGGGATTTTATGATATGTGAAATATGCCTCAATACAGCTGTTAAAAAAACAATAAAAATAGCATTCAAGTAGATTAAGAGATAGGATGAAGGTGAAGATGGAAGAGAACATAACTATCCTCCCTCCCCAAATCATATAAAGATCCCAACACAGGCCGGGTGTGGTGGCTCACGCCTGTAAATCCAGCACTTTGGGAGGCTGAGGTGGGCGGATAACGAGGTCAGGAGATCGAGACCAGCCTGGCTAACACAGTGAAACCCTGTCTCTACTAAAAAAAAACCCAAAAAATTAGCTGGGAGAGGTGGCAGTTGCTTATAGTCCCAGCTACTTGGGAGGCTGAGGAAGGAGAATGGCGTGAACCCAGGAGGCAGAGGTTGAAGTGAGTGGAGATCGTGCCACTGTGCTCCAGCCTGGGTGACAGAGCAAGACTCCGTCTCAAAAAAAAAAAAAAAAAAAAAAAAAAAAAAAAAAAAAAAAAAAAAAAATCCCAACACAATATCCCAATATCCTAGAGTTTAAAAATTATAGAATAGTCTTGTATTTCATATACTATCAGTTTCTAAAATCAGTTTTATAAAAGTGAGTCTATTTTCTATTTTGTCTGTAGTGCGATAATATTCATATTTCCTTCTCTTAATATAAAAAGTAAAGACTTGACATGCCACCTTCATGTGATCTATAGTCTTCTCCCAGGGTAATTTTTTTTTTAACTTGAAGGTAAAATCAATGAGTCCTGATAGCACTTAAAAGAAGAGATTAATTCTACCAATAAGAAGGCCCACTGGAGAAGATGGTATTGGAGCTGGCATCCTTGCTCTGAATTTATTCATTGAATGCTTTTATGATGAGGACTGTACGTGGTATACCTTTTCTAGAAATAACTCATTAAGGCTTTCGCGTAATGGTTGGTGAGGTAGTTTTGCAAAAGAAAACATAATTAGTCATGCAATCTCGTCTTTCAGCCTGAATGACAGGACAATTTCCTAAAAAACAAGGCCACTCAAATAGCATTCCGTGCACTCTTTTCTAGTGGAAAGAAAATTTGATCTTTCCACTCTAGTGCGTTTTGACAATCAAAGTCAGAATTCTCTTAGATTTCAAGAATTGCCCCCCAAATCTATAAACTTTCTATCATGTTAGATTTTGAGCTATTTAAAAAAGGAAATGCTTTCAGCTAACTGCAAAAAACAAACAAACAAACCCAAACTGTTCACTACTATCAGTTAGAAGAACTTAACTATTCTTGAGAGTATCACAGTACTCTGTGCTGTGGTTTACCCGCTGACTTCCCTGTGATATTGAAGTAATGCTTCAAGCAAGTTTCTGAGTCTCTGGCACACTTTGCCCCAGCCATGTTCACTTTTAATGTTGAGAAAGAGTACAGTGATCAAAAGCATTTTCTGATTTTGTCTTTTTTCTGCAGTGTTTATGACATCATAGCACCAACTATTTAAAAAATAGTTTAAAAATCTTTCTTATAATTTGAAATTTAAATATTACATATATATTTCTACTTATTGAATGGGCTGGGAATTGTGGCATATGGATTATGAGACAACCAGAATGCAACCTCTTGTTAAAGCAAGCTAAATATGGCCTGAGCAGCACTCCATACTTCTGTATTTGAGTACTTGTGAACGAATTGTAACCTAACTTAATAGGAAGACAGGATTGAAAACCTAACTTAGGAGTGTGTGCCTGTAACAATAGCTGAGTCTTGGCCAATCCCAGAAGCCATACTTCAGGCATTCATACACTGCTAAATGTCCAAGCTGTGTTCAATAGGGCGAATGCCAACCTGTAAACAATCCAGCTGTTTCTGTACCTCACTTCTGATTTCTGTACGCCACTTCCCTTTTTCGACTATAAATTTGTTATGACTATGAGGCATCCCTGGAGTCTCTCTGAATATGCTGTGATTCTGGGGGCTGCCCAATTCGTGAATCGCTCATTGCTCAATTAAACTTTTTAAAATTTAATTCGGCTGACGTTTTTCTTTTAACATTATAGTAATAACATGTGTAAGTTGTGGAAGGCAGGAGCCGTTTTTAAAGCTGGGTTTTGGATATCTAAACCTAACTCTTTCATTTCAGAAAGAAAACTTGAGGCCTGGAGAAGTTGACTGCTTCCCTAAGGTCATATACATCGTATTAGCAGCAAAGCCAGCACTGGTGTGAAATTCTCTAGACTTTCAGTTCAGTGTTCTTTCCACCACACCAAGCATCCTGCACCTCTACTCCTTCTTCTTAGCAGTCTTCCCTCAGTAGACACATCAATACCTTCTAATAACATCTGTATCCATTTGCCCATTGATTTGTCCATGTATTTATTCAATAAGGATGTCTTCAATGATGGCTATGAGACAGATGTGGTATTAGGGTCTACTGATAGACACTTTAAAGTAATAGTAAAGGCACGCATTTGTCCCTTGCCAAATAGCTTTCTGTAGAGTCATTTTAACTGTTTATTTTGTGTATGAATCTCAAGGATGGTTCATTGAATTCAGTACATTGCTCGATCATGATGAAAGAATGTCTAATGCTCTTTAAGGAAAACTTAGAGAAATTATCTAGGTCATGCATTAATTTTTTTTGTGCCAAATATTGTCCCAGTGTTGGGTAAGTTCCTATTTGAAACACTCCTGTCAAAAACACTTTTTAATTATAGCTTTTATGAGAGAGTAACATGGCTGGAATGGAGGCAAGTGCCTAAAGGAGGAGCCTGTAAGAGTGGTCACATGGAGCACTACTGATTCTGAACATATTGATGACTAGGGTCAGGACTTACTCATCTTTCAGTCCTCTATACTTACCAAAGTGCCAAGGATCTACAAAAGTTTGTTGAGTTGAATAGAATCCAGAATCCAGAGAAGTAAAGATGATTTCTACAAGAGATTCCTTGACATTGGTGCTCAGTAAAAAAAACCTGTGATTTCAGAGTTAACAAGGCCAGAATTGGCACAAAGAAAATATTTGTGGGAGTGGACTTACATAGAAGTTTTTTCAATTTAAGCTTTAATTTTAGATACAGAGGGAACACATGTAGGATTGTTACATAGTTATATTGGACCCAGGTAATGAGCATAATATCCAATAGGTAATTTTTCAGCTCATGCCCCCTCTTCTGGTAGTCCCCAGTATCTGTTGTTCCCATGTTTAAGTCTGTGTATGTTCAATGCTTAGCTCCCACTTATAAGTGAGAACACGCAGTATTTGATTTTCTGTTCGTGTGTTAATTCACGTAGTATTATGTCCTCCAGCTCCCTCCATGTTGCTGCAAAGGACACGATTTTATTCTTTTTAATGGCTGCATAGTATTCCATGGTATATCTGCACCACATTTTCTTTATTCAGTCCACCATTGGTGGGCAACTAGGTTGATTCCATGTCTTTGCTATTGTGAATAGTGCAGTGATGAATATACAAATGAGTGTTTCTTTTTGATATAATCTATTTTCCTCTGGGATATACCTAGTAAAGGGATTGCTGGAAAAATAAACCAATGACAAAAACAGATGCTTCTAAAAAGAAGACACCCAAGCAGCCAACAAACATATGAAAAAAATGCTTAATATCACTGATTATCAGACAAATGCAAATCAAACTGCAGTGAGATACCACCTGACAGCAGGCAGAATGGCTATGATTAAAAAGTCAAAAAACAACAGATGCTGGCAAGACTGTGGAGAAAAGGGAAGGCTTATATGCTGTTGGTGAGAATGTGAATTAGTTCAACTACTATGGAAAGCAGTTTGGAGATTTCTCAAAAATTTGCATGATTTTTTTATATTATTGTTATACTTTAAGTTCTAGGATACATGTGCAGAATGTGTAGGTTCGTTACATATGTATACACGTGCCATGGTGGTTTGCTGCACCCATCAACCTGTCATCTACATTAGGTATTTAAACTAATGCTATCCCTCCCTTGCCCCCCACCCCACTCCCTGACAGACCTCAGTGTGTGATGTTCCCCTCCCTGTGTCCATGTGTTCTCATTGTTCAACTCTCACTTATGAGTGAGAACATGAGGTGTTTGGGTTTCTGTTCCTGTGTTAGTTTGCTGAGAATGATGGTTTCCAGCTTCATCCATGTCCCTGCAAATGACATGAACTCATCCTTTTTTACAGCTGCATAGTATTCCATGCTGTATATGTGCCACATTTTCTTAACCCAGTCTATCATTGATGGGCATTTGGGTTGGCTCCAAGTCTTTGCTATTGTGAATAGTGCCACAATAAACATACGTGTGCAGGGGTCTTTATAGCAGCAGGATTTATAATCCTTTGGGTATATACCCAGTAATGGGATGGCTGGGTCAAATGGTATTTCTAGTTCTATATCCTTGAGGAATCGCCACACTGTCCTCCACAATGGTTGAACTAGTTTACAGTCCCACTAACAGTGTAAAAGTGTTCCTATTTCTCCACATCCTCTTCAGCACCTGTTGTTTCTTGACTTTTTAATGATCACCATTCTAACTGGTATGAGATGGTATCTCATTGTGGTTTTGATTTGCATTTCTCTGATGGCCAGTGATGATGAGCATTTTTTCATGTGTCTGTTGGCTGCGTAAATGTCTTCCTTTGAGAAGTGTCTGTTCATATCCTTTGCCCACTTTTTGATGGGATTGTTTGATTTTTTCTTGTAAATTTGTTTAAGTTCTTTGTAGATTCTGGATATTAGCCCTTTGTCAGATGGGTAGATTGCAAAAGTTTTCTGCCATTCTGTAGGTTGCCTATCCGCTCTGATGGTAGTTTCTTTTGCCGTGCAGAAGCTCTTTAGTTTAATTAGATCCCATTTGTCAATTTTGGCTTTTGTTGCCATTGCTTTTGGTGTTTTAGACATGAAGTCCTTGCCCATGCATATGTCCTGAATGGTATTGCCTAGGTTTTTTTCTAGGGGTTTTATGGTTTTAGGTCTAACATTTAAGTCTCTAATCCATCTTGAATTAATTTTTGTATAAGGTGTAAGGAAGGGATCCAGTTTCAGCTTTCTACATGTGGCTAACCAGTTTTCCTGGCACCATTTATTAAATAGGGAATCCTTTCCCCATTTCTTGTTTTTGTCAGGTTTGTCAAAGGTCAGATGGTTGTAGATGTGTGGTGTTATTTCTGAGGCCTCTGTTCTGTTGCATTGGCCTATATATCTGTTTTGGTACCAGTACCACGCTGTTTTGGTTACTGTAATCTTATAGTATAGTTTGAAGTCAGGTAGCGTGATGCCTCCAGCTTTGTTCTTTTGGATTAGGATTGTCTTGGCAATGAGGGGTCTTTTTTGGTTCCATATGAACTTTAACGTAGTTTTTTCCAATTCTGTGAAGAAAATCATTGGTAGCTTGATGGGGATGACATTGAATCTACAAATTACTTTGGGCAGTATGGCCATTTTTTACGATATTGATTCTTCCTATCCACGAGCATGGAATGTTCTTCCATTTGTTTGTGTCCTCTTTTATTTCACTGAGCAGTGGTTTGTAGTTCTCCTTGAAGAGGTCCTTTACATCCCTTGTAAGTTGGATTCCTAGGTATTTCATTCTCTTTGAAGCAATTGTGAATGGAAGTTCATTCATGATTTGGCTTTCTGTTTGTCTGTTACTGGTGTATAAGAATGCTTGTGATTTTTGCACATTGATTTTGTATCCTGAGACTTTGCTGAAGTTGCTTATCAGCCTGAGGAGATTTTGGGCTGAGATAATGGGGTTTTCTAAATATACAATCATATCATCTGCAAAGAGGGATAATTTGACTTCCTCTTTTCCTAATTGAATACCCTTTATTTCTTTCTCCTGTCTGATTTCCCTGGCCAAAACTTCCAACACTATGTTGAATAGGAGTGGTGAGAGAGGGCATCCCTGTCTTGTGCCAGTTTTCAAAGGGAACACTTCCAGTTTTTGCCCATTCAGTATGATATTGGCTGTGGGTTTGTCATAAATAGCTCGTATTATTTTGAGATATGCCCAATCAATACCTAATTTGTTGAGAGTTCTTAGCATGAAGGGCTGTTGAATTTTGTTGAAGGCCTTTTCTGCCTCTATTGAGGTAGTCATGTGATTTTTGTCTTTGGTTCTTTTTATATGAGGGATTACGTTTATTGATTTGCGTATGTTGAACCAGCCTTGCATCCCAGGGATGAAGCCCACATGATCATGTTGGATAAGGTTTTTGATGTGCTGCTGGATTTGGTTTGCCAGTATTTTACTGAGGATTTTTGCATTGACGTTCATCAGGCATATTGGTCTAAAATTCTCTTTTTTTGTGTGTGTCTCTGCCAGGCTTTGGTATCAGGGTGATGCTGGCTTCATAAAATGAGTTAGGGAGGATTCCCTCTTTTTCTATCAATTGGGATAGTTTCAGAAGGAATGGTACCAGCTCCTCCTTGTACCTTGATAGAATTCGACTGTGAATCCCTCTGTTCCTGGACTTTTTTTTGGCTAGTAGGCTATTAATTAATTCCTCAATTTCAGAGCCTGTTATTGGTCTATTCAGGGATTCAACTTCTTCGTGGTTTAGTATTGGGAGGATGTATGTGTCCAGGAATTTATCCATTTCTTCTAGATTTTCTAGTTTTTTTGCATAGAGGTATTTATAGTATTCTCTGATGGCAGCTTGTATTTCTGTGAGATCAGTGGTGATAACCCCTTTATCATTTTTTACTGCATCTATTTGATTCTTCTCTCTTTTCTTCTTTATTACTCTTGTTATCAGTCTATCAATTTTGTTGATCTTTTCAAAAAACCAGCTCCTGGATTCATTGATTTTTTGAAGGGTTTTTTGTGTCTCTATCTCCTTCAGTTTGGCTCTGATCTTAGCTATTTCTTGCCTTCTGCTACCTTTTGAATGTGTTTGATCTTGCTTCTCTAGTTCTTTTAATGTAATGTTAGGGTGTCAATTTTAAATCTTTCCTGCTTTCTCTTGTGGGCATTTAGTGCTATAAATTTCCCTCTACACACTGCTTTAAATCCAAGAGATTCTTGTGTGTTGTGTCTTTGTTCTCATTGGTTTCAAAGAATATCTTTATTTCTACTTTCATTTTGTTATGCATCCAGTAGTCATTCAGGAGCAGGTTGTTCAGTTTCCATGTAGTTGAACAGTTTTGAGTGAGTTTTTTAATCCTGAGTTCTAGTTTGATTGCACTGTGGTCTGAGAGACAGTTTGTTATAATTTCTGTTCTTTTACATTTGCTGAGGAGTGCTTTACTTCCAACTATGTGGTCAATTTTGGAATAAGTGCAATGTGGTGCTGAGAAGAATGTATATTCTGTTGATTTGGGGTGGAGAGTTCCATAAATGTCTATTAGGTCTGCTTGGTGCAGAGCCAAGTTCAATTCCTGGATATCCTTGTTAACTTTCTGTCTCATTAATCTGTGTAATGTTGACAGTGGGGAGTTAAAGTCTCCCATTATTACTCTGTGGGAGTCTAAGTCTCTTTGTAGGTCTCTAAGGACTTGCTTTATGAATCTGGGTGCTCCTGTATTGGGTGCATATATATTTAGGATAGTTAGCTCTTCTTGTTGAATTGATCTCTTTACCATATGTAATGGCCTTCTTTGTCTCTTTTGATCTTTGTTGGTTTAAAGTCTGTTTTATCAGAGACTAGGATTACAACCTCTGCTTTTTTTATTTTCCATTTGCTTGGTAGATCTTCCTCATTCCTTTATTTTGAGCCTATGTGTGTCTCTGCATGTGAGATGGGTCTCCTGAATACAGCACACTGATGGGTCTTGAGTCTTTATCCAATTTACTTGTCTGTGTCTTTTAATTGGAGCATTTAGCCCATTTACAATTAAAGTTAATATTGTTATGTGTGAATTTGATCCTGTCATTATGATGTTAGCTGGTTATTTTGCTTGTTAGTTGATGCAGTTTCTTCCTAGCATCGATGGTCTTTACAATTTGGCATGTTTTTTGCAGTGGCTGGTACCAGTTGTTCCTTTCCACATTTAGTGCTTCCTTCAGGAGCTCTTGTAAGGCAGGCCTGGTGGTGACAAAATCTCTCAGCATTTGCTTGTCTATAAAGGATTTTATTTCTCCTTCACTTATAAAGCTTAGTTTGGCTGGATATGAAATTCTGGGTTGAAAATTCTTTTCTTTAAGAATGTTGAATATTGGCACCCACTCTCTGGCTTGTAGTTTCTGCAGAGAGATCCGCTGTTAGTCTGATGCGCTTCACTTTGTGGGTAACCCGACCTTTCTCTGTGGCTGCCCTTAACATTTTTTCCTTCATTTCAACTTTGGTGAATCTGACAATTATGTATCTTGGAGTTGCTTTTCTCGAGGAGTATCTTTGTGGTGTTCTCTGTATTTCCTGAATTTGTATGTTGGCCTTCCTTGCTGGGTTGGGGAAGTTCTCCTGGATAATATCCTGCAGAGTGTTTTCCAACTTGGTTCCATTCTCCCCATCACATTCAGTATACCAATCAGATGTAGATTTGGTCTTTTCACATAGTCCCACATTTCTTGGAGGCTTTGTTCATTTCTTTTTACTCTTTTTTCTCTAAACTTCTCTTCTCACTTCATTTCATTCATTTGATCTTCAATCACTGATATCCTTTCTTCCACTTGATCGAATTGGCTAGTGAAGCTTGCGTAGTCTTTGCATAGATTTTTTTAAAAGCATGGTAGAGTTGTCTCTTTACAGAATGACTCATTTTAAGAAATTTAGTTTACATGTTCAATCTATTTAAAGTATCTGTAATTTTCTATAGTCACCGGAACAAATTATATAGAACTAATTGATGTTCATAGCAGAAAATATTTGTATTCATTTGCATAACAGATATTTTTAAATGCATTTTATGGGCCACCATGCTACAATATATGTACAGAATTGAGTGAGAAAGCAAATGTGTTTCCTCTGCATCTTGTTCCTACCTTATGAAGTTTGGTGGAAGAGGCTAACTTTGAGATAACCACACAAATAAATGGAACATTGCAACTGTGGTATATTTCCTAAGGAGAGTTTCGGTTGCTCTGGATCTCTGAAAGGTACAAGGTGCTATAAGAGCTGATGATGAGGGATTTGACCTGGTGAGGGATGTCAGAGGTGTTGTCCCTGAAGCAGAGATAACTGAGGTGAGAAGCAGGAGTTCACATCAATTGCAAAGGTTCTGTACTGAATAGGCAGGTGATCTTAAGCATGAAGAAGAGAATGACATGAAAGGAATCCTAAAGAGTTGCAGGACTTTTTATTAAAAAGAATTGTGGGAAGACATTAGAGGATTTTGATCATGAGCATGAAATAATTAAAATTAGCTGCTTCCAGGTCAAGCACAATGGTTTATGCCTGCACTTTGGGAGGCCAAGGCAAGAGGATCTTTTGAGCCCAGGAGTTTGATGCTAGCCTAGGTAACATAGGGAGACCTTGTCTCTATTAAAAATTAATAACAACAACAAACATAACTGGGAATGGTGTCATGCAACTGTTGTCCCAGCTACTCTGGAGGCTGAAGTGGGAGAACCACTTGAGCCCAGGAGGTCCAGGCTGCAGTGAGCCATGATCATGCCACTGCACTCCAGCCTGGGCAACAGAGTGAAATTCTGTCTCAAAAATAAACAAATACATAAAATTTACAAAACTTTTAAAATTACAAAAATAAAATTGGCTCCCTCTGAAAGAATAGATTGCAGAAGAGCAACAGTGGGTGTGAATAGGTCACTTAAGAACTTTTGTTGTATTTTAGGCAAGAGATCATGGTAGCTTGGTCTTAAAGGTGGTAGATATAGGGGAGAGTGAAGAGTGAAGAACTATTTAAGAGTGACTACAATAGGGACAATGATAGTGGGATTTGACAGGTGATGGAGAGGGAGGGGTCTAAGAGAAACACTAGGTATCTAGCTTACGTTCCTCGGTGAGTTATAGTATTATTTACTGCAACCATGAGCACTGGGAAATGATGACTTTGAGCCAAAGAGTTGGCTCAAAGGCAGTGGGACATAGGAAACTATAGATATAGATTGTCTCTCTTTCCAAGGTGGGCAATGTGCTCCTGATGGACTCTGAGATCTATATCTTACAGTACTTGCCCAGCAGAGTGAGTATCCTTGATGTTTCTGGTCCCAAGACCAAAACCCCTGGTGAAGATTCTTGTTTCACTCATTTGCATCACGTGCCCGTACTTGATCAAAACAGTTTTAGTAGGAAGTAGGTGTAGATAGGGTGGTGGAATAACTCGTAACTTCCATGAGAGCGACATAGTTTTTGGAAAGTGGCAATTATCAAAAGGAGAGGAAGGAGGAAGACAGATAATATTATAAAATTACACTGTAGTAGTGCTATGCTGATTAAGTATATGAAATTAACTTTGTGGTAGTCTACATTTCCTGTATTTAGATACTTCCGAGAGCTCTGAGATATGGGAAATGGGAGAACACAATATTGAAAAGTGATAAAGGCAGCCTAGGAAAATATACAAAGGAATGCTCTACCATGAGTATTATATTACATGATATTATCATTATATATTTACCAGTCTATTTTAACAGGCTACAAAATTCCTAAAGGCTTGGATCATTCCTTATTTTTTCCTGTGCTTCACTGAGTAGAAAATAGCAGCCATTTTGAGCACTATCCATGCTCATTTTCCAATGACTTAGTTGTTGAATTATTACATTCATAAATGCACATATTAAAAAACTGACAATAGTGTGACTTTGAACTAGCTCCTTAACCTTCCAAGACCTGAGTTTTACATCTGTATAATGAGCTTCTTGGTATCTATTCTATGTTATAGTTCTAAAATTCTTTTTGTTCTATTAAAACATGTTTTTGTGGAATTCTAAACTTTTAATTATCTGCACAGATAATTGTCCAAGAGCTGATAATTTCAAATTCTGTTAGTTTTCTAGTCTCCTATGTATTGTAAACTGAAGTACTGGAGAAAGCACATGGGCTTTTCATCAGATGCCTGTAAGTTCAACTCACAGCTTCTCTGCTCACCAGCTCTGTGCCTCTGGGTAATTTATTTAACATTTATAAACCTTAGTGTATATTTTTCATTTCCAAAATAAGAATAATAATGTCTAAATTCCAAGTCTTTTGTGGTTATTGGAAGGAATGGATTTACAGGCACAGAAGCAGAGAAGGCTCCTAACACATGTGGGTTATTGTTTTTCTTACCTTTACGCCTTGGTGCAAGTGCACATAGGGTTTGGGTTGTCATAATAAGAACATATTTGCTTATCAACTTTTCTTAAGTTAATTATGCTTCATGTTTTTACCTGCTCTGTGTGGTTTTGGATATTTCCAAAAAATTCTTAATCAGTGTTTCCACAGAATAGCAGTATTCTACAAATTTATTTGATAATGTTAAATAAAACTGATCTTTTCCCAATGATCAGGAAAATATTACGATTTCCCCCCACCCATTTTATTGACTTGTGATTGACAAAAAAAGTATGTACTTAAGATATTTTATGTCATGACATTTTTATACATTGTTAAATAACTACTATAATCAGTCTAATTAACATATCCATCACCTCATGTAGTTACATTTCTTGTGTGTGTGGTGAAAACACTTGATATCTACTCCTTTGCAAATTTCAAGTATATAAAATATTTTTATTGACTGTAGTCACCATGTACATTAGGTCTCCAGGACTTATTCTTCTTATAACCAAAAGTTTGCACCCTTTGACTAACATCTCCCTTCCTTTGCTGCCCTTCATCTCCCAGTAACTACCACTATACTCTTGGTTAAGATAAGTTCAACTATATTTTAGGTTTTGTATAAATGTGATCATGCAGTATTTGGCCTTCTGTGTCTGGCTTATTTCATTTAGCATAATGGCCTCCAAGTTCATCCACACTTTTGCAAATGGCAAGATTTTCTTTCTTTTTTTTAAAGGTTGAATAGTATTTAATTGTGAATTTTTATCGCATTTTCTTTATTCATTCAACCACTGATGGACACTGAGGTGATTTCCATATGTTGCCTATTGTGAATAATACTGCAGTAAACATGGGATTAGATATCTTTTTGACACATTGATTTTATTTCCTTTTCATATAGACTAGTTGTAGTTGAACTGCTGGATTATATGGTATTTTTAGTGTTTTTGTTTGTTTGTTTTTTGAACTCTCCATGCTGTTTTCCATAAAGGCTGTACCTAGTTACATTTCCACCAGCAGTGGACAAGGGTTCCCTTTTCTCCACATTCTCACTGACAATTGTTATCCCTTGTCTTTTCTGTAATGCCCATTCTAACAGATTTGAGGTGATACCTCATTTTGATTTAATTTACATTTACCTAATAGTGAGGTTGAAGATTTTTTCCTATGCCTATTATCCATTTGTATGTTGTCTTTGGAGAAATGTCTGTTCAGGTCTCTTGCCCATTTTCTAATTGGGTTAATTTGTTGGTTGTGTTGCTTTTGCTGTTGAGTTGTAGGAATTTTTTATTTATTTTGGATATTAAACCTTTATCAGACATATGGTTTGCAAACATTTTTTTCCATTCTGTAAACTGTGTTTTAATTTTGTTTATTGTTTCCTTTGCTATGCAGAAACCTTTTCGTTTGATGTACTCTTAGTTGTTTATTTTGCTTTTGTTGCCTGTGCTTTACTTATTTTCTTCTAGGCGTTTTATGGTTCCAGGTCTTGTGATTAGCCTTTAATCTCTTTTGAGTTGATTTTTGTGTATGGGGTAAGATTAGGTCTAATTTTATTTTCCTGCATGGATCTCCAGTTTCCCTACATCATTTATTAATGGGGCTATCTTTTCCTCATTGTGTATTCTTGGTACATTTGTTGAAAATTACTTGACCATATATGTACAGTTTTATTTCTGGGCTCTCTATTCTATTCATGTCCACTGCTCTGTATGTCTGACTTTATGCCAGGACTGTAGTGTTTTGATTAGTATAATTTTGTGATATAATTTGGTATCAGGAAGTGTGATACTTAGAGGTTTTTTTGTTTGTTTGTTTGTTTTGTTTTGTTTTGTTTTGTTTTTTTTGCTCAAGGTTGCTTTGGCTGTTTGGAGTCTTTTGTGGTTCTGTACAAAGTTTAGGATTATTTTTTCTATTTCTTTGACAAATATCATTGGGATTTTGATAGAGATTTATGGAATCTGTAGATGACTTTAGGTTGTATGAAAATTTTAACATTAATTCTTCCAATCAATGAATGTCAAATGTTTTTTGTGTCTTCTTTATTTCATTATTATCTTGTAATTTTTAGTTTACAGATCTTTCATATCTTTTGTTAAATTTACTCCTATTTTATTATTTTTGATGCTATTTTAAATGAGATGGTTTTCTTAATTTCCTTTTTGGACTGTTTATTGTTAGCCTATACAAATACAACAGATTTTTGTGTGTTGATTTTGTATACCAAAACTTTACTGAGTTTGCTTATTAGTTTAAACAGTATTTAAATACTTTGTTTAAATAAAGGATTTTGGTTTAAATTAAGGATTTTCTATACATAAAATTATGTCATCTGCAAAGAGAGACAATTTTCCTTTTTCTGATTTGGATGACATTTAATTCTTTTTTTTTTTTTTTTTTTTTTTTTTTGCCTAACTTGTCTGGCTAGGACTTCCAGTACTATATTAAATAAAAGTGGTGAGAGTGGGCATCCTTATCTTGTTCCTGGTCTTAAAGAAAGAAGCCATCAGCTTTCCATCATTGAGATTAATGTTAGCCATGGGCTTGTCATATATGGCTTTTATTGTGTTGAGGTTCATTTCTTCTCTATATATATATTTTTAGAATTTTTGTCATGAAAGGATGTTAAATTTTGTCATTTTTTTGTATCTATTGAGATGATCATATGATTTTTATCCTTTATTTTGTTAATATGTTGTATTATATTTATTGATTTGCATACGTTGAGCCATCTTTGTATCCCAGCAAAAATTCCACTTATTATGGTGTGTAATCCTTTTAATGTGCTATTGAATTTGATTTGCTAGTATTTTGTTGAGAATTTTTACATCTGTCTTCATCAGGGATATTGGCCTGTAATTTCATTTTCATGTATCATCCTTGTCTGGTGGTTTTGGATCAGTGTGTAGTACTGGCTTTGTCAAAGGAGTTTGGAAGTGTTTCTTCCTCTTCATTTTTTTGGAGGAGTTAAAGAATGATTGATACAAATTATTCTTTACCTGTTTGGTAGAATTTTTCAGTGAAGTCATCTGGTACTGGAACTTTCTTTATTGGGGTATTTTGGATTCCTGATTGAATCTCCTTATTCATTACTGATCTGTTCCAATTGTTTATTTGTTCATAATTTAGTCTTCAGAGGTTTTCTGTTTTATGTATCTATTTCTTCTAGGTTATCCAACTAATTCGTGTCTAACTGTTCATAGTAGTCTCTTATAATCCTTTGTACTTCTGTAACATCAGTTGCAATGCCTCCTCTTTCATTTCTGATTTTATTTGGGTCTCCTCTCTTTTTTTAGAGTAGCTAAAGACTTGTCAATTTTGTTTCTTTTCAGAAAACCAACTTAATTTTAATGATCTTTTTAAATTTTTTTAGACACTATTTTATTTATTTTTGCTACGATCTTTATAACTTTATTATTTCCTTCCTTCTATTAAGATTCAGCTTAATTTGGTCTTCTTTTCCTAGTTCTTTGAGGTATAAAGGTAGCTTGCTTCTTTGGGATATTTGTTTTTAAAAACTGTAGATATTTATTGTTAAAACTTCTTGTAACTGTTTTTGCTGCATCTTATGAGTTTTGGTATGTTGCATTATCATTTTTATTTGTCTAAAGCTTTTTTATTTCCCTTTTGATTTTATTGTTTGACCCATTGATTGTTTGGAAAGGTGTTGTTTATTTTTCATGCATTTGTGAATTTTTGAGTTTTCCCCTTGTTATTGATTTCTACTTTCATACCACTGTGGTCAGAAAAGATGCTTGATATAGTAATAATCTTTTAAAATTTATTAATGCTTGTTTTGTGGCCAAACATATGCTGTATTCTGGAGAATGTTTTGTGTATGTTTGAGAAAAATGTGCAGTTTGCTGTTCTCAGATTGAATGTTCTATGTGTATTGCTTAGGTCCGTTTGGTCTATAGGTTTTTCAATTCCACGGATTCTCTTTGATACTCTGTCTGAATGATCTATTCATTGCTGAAAATGTAGTATTGAAGTCCCTACTATCATTGTATTGTTGTATATTGCTCTCTTCTGATCTGTTGATGCTTCCTTTACATTTATATTAAGTGCTCTGATGTTGGGTGAATAGAAATACAATTGTTATAGCCTCTTGATTAATTGGCCCCTTTATCATTACATAATAAACTTCTTTTTTAGTCGTTACAGCTTTTGACTTAAAGTCTATTTTATGTAATATGAGCACAGTTATTGCTGTTATCTTTTGGTTTTTATTTTAGTGATACATCTTTTTCCATTCCTCCACTTTGAGTTAATGTGTGTCCTCATGCAGGCAGAATGAAGTTGGGTCTTGTTTATTTCTTGTATTCATTCAGCCACTCTATGTCTTTTGTTTAATAATTTAGTCTGCTTGCATTTAAAGGAACTATTGATAGGCAAGGACTTATTATTGCCATTCTGTTAATGTATTCTGTCACTGTTTTGTAGATCCTTTGTTTCTTTCTTCCTGTCTTACTGTTGTCTTTTGTGATTTGATAATTTTCTGTAGTGACATGTTTTGATTTCTTTATCTTTTGTTTATCTATAATAAACTTTTGCTTTATGGTGATCATGAGGTTTACATAAAATATTTTACAGACATAACAGTCTATTTAAAGCTGATAACAACTTTAGCTCTGATTACATACAAAAACTGCACTTCAACTACTTGCTCCTCCTTTCCAGCATTTTACGTTTTTGATGTCACTGATGTGAGGCAGTGGGAGCTGGCAGCACGGGCTGCAGACAACTGCATGCATGCCCATGGCTGTGGGGTCAGCTATGGGTGTACATGCAGCAGTGGGTGTTGGAGCCAGTGGCAGGGTTTTGAGCCATCTGCAAGCATGTCCACAATGACTGAGCTCACTCCTGGGGTGGGGCTATCATTTTTGGTGACAACTAGGATGACTCTAGTAGGAGGAGGGAGAGTGGGTGGTGACTCAGGCAACTGGAGTCTGTGAAGATGAAAAACTGTGGGACTCTTAGCAGTGAGATTGTGGGGAGTCCATGGCAAGTGTGCTGGCTGCTGGTTTCCTCAGTGAGAATGCTGCTAGGGTCCTCTGTGGAGCAGGCTACTGGGGTCCATGGCTGAAAACACTGTGGGATCATCAACAGTGAAAGCCGTAGGGGGTCCACTGTGGTTGCACAGACTGTTGGGGACAGAAAAGGTTTCAGGGGTCCTCTGTAGAGCAGGTCATTGGAGACCACTATGGTTTCCACCACTGGTTAATAGTGACGGCTGCCTCCCTTCTTCTTTGTTCCAACCTTTCTCCAGACACCTCAGCTATGCCATTAGTCTTGGTGTTCTGCGTGACATGAAACAGAAGGGGAACCTTGGGCAGTTCCTGAAAGGCTGGGGAAACTGATTGTTCACCCTGTTCTCCTTCTCCCTGCCAGGAGAAATCAAGGGCAGGGGAGTTCTCTCTTACTGCTGAGCAGCTCTGACCTGGGGGACTGAATGATGCAGGCAAAACTAAACTTTACTTTCCATCATTTTTTTGCGTGGTTACCCTGGGGTGTTTGGCTCTATTGTGTTACTACAGCTTCTTAACTGGGTTCCTGAGATCTTCCTTATGGCTGTCAAAGGCTGGGATCTCCTGCTCCACCACTGATATGGTTTGGCTGTGTCCCAAACCAAAATCTCATCTTGAATTATAATCCCCATAATCCCCACATGTCAAGGGAGAGACCAGGTGGAGGTAATTGAATCATGGAGGCGGTTTGCCCCATGCTGTTCTCGTGATAGTGAGTTCTCAGGAGATGTGAAAAGTGATAGTTCCTCCTGCGTTCATTATCCTTCCTGCCACTTTGTGAAGAAGGTGCCTTGCTTCCCCTTCACCTTCCACCATGATTGTAAGTTTCCT
Organism: Theropithecus gelada; assembly: GCF_003255815.1. Taxonomy (NCBI): domain Eukaryota; kingdom Metazoa; phylum Chordata; class Mammalia; order Primates; family Cercopithecidae; genus Theropithecus; species Theropithecus gelada. The sequence continues at coordinate 11,895,132 of NC_037672.1, read as the reverse complement.
GAGGCCTCCCAGCTATGCTGAATTGTGAGTCAATTAAACCTCTCTCCTTTATAAATTACACGGTCTCAGGCAGTTCTTTATAGTGGTGTGAAAATGGACTGATACACCTATCTTGCCCAAATAAAGATATTTTTAAAAAATTTCAAGTTCTTATGTTATGTATTTTTCTTTAAGAGATTTGGGACCTCAGGCCAGGCACGGTGGCTCACAACTCTAATCCCAGCACCTTTGAGAGGCCAAGGTGGGTGGATCACGAGGTCAGAAGTTCAAGACCAGCCTGGCCAAGATGGCAAAACACCATCTCTACTAAAAATACAAAAATTAGCTGGGCTTGGTGGTGGGTGCCTGTAATCCTTGCTACTCAGGAGGCTGAGGCAGAGAATTGCTTGAACCCGGGAGGCGGAAGTTGCAGTGAGCCAAGATTGCGCCACTGCACTCCAGCCTTTGTGACAGAGTGAGACTCTGTCTCAATAATAATAATAATAATAATAATAATAATAATAATAATGATAATAATAATAATAAGGACTTCTTAAAACAGCCAATCAAGGCTAACTGAAAGTCTTGTTTTTGTGGGTCTGTGTTTTATTCTATAAGACATTTCTGAGTGCCTGCAACATAGCAACACTGTGATATTTGACTGCAGATTACAAGCATGCATAAGACTTGACTTCTTTCTTTAGGGATATCATAACTGAGTGTATGGTGGAGACATGACTAGAGAAGACTTTTCTGAAGTGACAGGGAACCCGTGTTGAGTTTTGAAGGTATGTCTAAGTTAGATGGATGAAGATGTGGGTGCAGAACATGCCAGGAAAGGGGCAAGCAAGAGAAAGGTGGGGAAGTATGAGTCGCCCTCTCCAGTCATAGTAGAAGCTTTAGGTTATAAACATATAATACTTTGCTGCCAATAAAATGAAGGTATTATTAGCATTCAGGGCAGATAAAATAGACAATGCTATTCCTAAAGGGGACCAAGTGAGAACCACAGGTTAAATCATATCACTCCTGGGTAGGTTTACAAAAATCTCGTTTGTGATGTGCCTGATACTTTGGCATCTTCTTTCAAAGCTGAAGTTTTCTGCAGTATCAGAGCACTGCTTTGATGCAACATGATGTAATCTGATGTATTATCCTTGGCTTTCTGTGTGCCTTTGGTTACTGTGAGCATTCATAAGTTAATACAGAGACTTATATGATCTTCACTCGCTTCAATAATTTGAAAAGAGATAAAACATATGGAAACTCATGATAATGGCAGTGCCAGAATCAAATTGAAAACACAAACAAAGGGAAGCTAGACAAGAACATATTTCAGAAAAAGTACAGACATTAAAGTTATAAAAAATATATTGATAGTCTCTTTGTGTCGGACTTTGTATCATTTGATTGTCATCTTAACTCTGTGTGGTGAGTACCTGTATTCTTTCCCCTTTAGAGAAGAAAAACTGAGACACTGACAGGTTAGGTAATTTGTCCTATGTGTCATAGATCGTGAGTGTTGGAGCTAGGATTTGAACCCAGGAAGTCATGTTCCAGAGCCTATGCTCTTAATCGCTATTTCTATACATTCTGACTTTATTTGAGGTTAATAACACTTTCTGCTTTCATTAATTAATTGATTAATGTGATCATCGGCTCAGCATTCCCTGAACACCATTCATGTGTCAGTTACTGAGCTATAGGTTGGACCAGGGAGAAGTCATGCTGTCTGTTCTCAAGGAGCTCATTCTAGCTAGGCATGTAAAAAAATGTTTATAAGATATTTTTTACCCATATTATGTTACATGAGCTGCACAGGTGGTCAGACGGTGGTATTGATTTCCTGTTTGGTATTATTTCTTTTTTTTTTTCCTTTTAAGTGAATTTATTTATTTTTTATTTTTTTATTATACTTTAAGTTCTAGGGTACATGTGCACAACATGCAGATTTGTTACATATGTATACATGTGCCATGTTGGTGTGCTGCACCATTATGGTGCATTAACTCGTCATTTACATTAGGTTTTTGGTATTATTTCTAAGGGAGGAAGCTAAGGCTGAAAGAAGCCATATGACTTAGAAGATTTTCCAGCAGTTAGTGTCAGGGTTAAAATCTAGCTTTTCTAATCAGGAGTCAACGTTGTTGAACATTTCCAACAAATTAAATATTACTTGTGAGTCATCATTGAATCACTGGGTGATCTTGAATAAGTAACATCTTTTGGGGGATCTCCGTTTTCCCTTCTATAAAATAAGAGGCTTAATGACATGATTTGAGTTTTTCTCTGTTTTAATTTACTACAATTATAGTTATAGACCTGCTCCTAATTCAGGATGGTCTTATTGATGATGATTTAATGTGTGGTTTTGTTTTGATATGTTACATGACTAGCTTGGCAATTCAGTGTAAGAAAAGAATGATAAGTAACTCTCTGTTTACAAGGATCTGAGTGTTACGGGACTGAGAGGTACAAAATATCTAGCTGTACCTTGAGTCCTGGTTTGACCCTATATTTGAATATTTTTGTAAATCAAAGTCCTGGTGATATGCTAGGGAACTTCTAGGTGAGATGGCCAGAAATCTTCATAAATGAGGGACTAAGTTATCTTCAAGGGAAGGAAATGTTCTTCCCATAGAAAATTTTGGCTCTATAGCAAATCCACAGCAATCAGAGTCTAATGAAGTTCTGCAGATCAGTCTGTTCATGGCCTATTTCTGAATCTTAGGGAAATGGAAGCTGCTCGTAAGAAATTAAAAGAACCTTTTCATCCCATCTGTAACTAAAACTCTGAGGCACTGGAGAACAAGGCAACTCTGCTTTAGAACCTGCTATTAGAGGGTAACATAAATGCGAGGAGAATTCTGGTTGTTACATTAGAAGAGGACATTGTACCATGTCTAAAAATAATTTCCAAAAAGATATGTCTAAGTTCTAATTCCTGGAACCTGTGAATGTTGCCTTATTTGGGCAAAGGTTCTTGCAAATGTAACTATGTTAAGGATCTTGAAATCAAGACATCATCCTGAATTATCAGGATTGTCCCCAAATCCAAAGACGAAGTTTTTTACAAAAACACATATAAAGGAGAAGGCAATGTGAGGATGAGAACAGAGACAGAAGGCGAGGAAGTGGAGGAATTCCAGTAGCTACTAGAGCTGAAAAGGCAAGGAAGGATTCTTCTCTAGAACCCCCAGAGGGAGCACAGCCTCAAGGGCGCCTTGATTTTGGACTACCCTCGACTTCTACCCTCCAAAATTGTGAGAACTTAAATTCTGGTTGTTTTAAGCCACCCAATTTATGGTCATGTTTTTACAGCAGCCATAGGAAGTTAATATAGACATCAAGGCCGTGGGCAAACGTGGTGCCCAGTAGATATGGGAGAGACCCAGTAGAAGTGAAAGTGGTGCTCACTTGAGGAGGCTATGGTCACCAAAACGATGACTTTTCTAGTGAATATTTCATGGCAATTATAAATGGAAACTACTTGTTTGTAGCCCAAGCACAACCTAATGGGGAGGTGGGAGGGACCTCTGTTCAAGTGAGGACTGTGAATGTTTCCCCTATTAGACCAAGGGATTGACGAAGGCTAGAAATCTGGGGAAAACCTTTTTAGAACACAAAGCAAAGCGAACTCTGAAGTGTGGTCTCATAGAAAGGTACAGGTCATGAACACAAAAGACTTTGTAGGAGACAACCCCCACATCCTTAATATTAATATTGTATTGCAATATTTAATCTCTTACTGGCACATAATTCTTTGAAGGTGAACTTGCTCTACTCCATCTGGTATTATATCACCTAGTACATGTTTTCCAGGTTCTCTGTAATTGGAGAAGAGAGAGATGAAGGAAGCATGTAGACTCTCAACTTCCTTTAACTGAAAGTAATACACATCACCTCTGATTAGGGTCCACTGACCAGAGCCAGTCAAATGGCGCCAAGAGAACTGCAAGGGATGCTCGGAGATGCTGGAGAAACCATGTATATTTGGTAGGATTAATGGTCTTTGCCACATACAGGCATGAATTGTTGATCTTGATTGATTTAATTTTCCACAATAAGACCTGGGCTGCTGTTGGGCACACAATGATTACTTCTTGACCTAATTGGTTCAAGCGTAAAATTGCGCAACTTTATATTAAATTGAGGCCTGGCACAGTGGCTCACCCCTCTAACCCCAACATTCTGGGAGGCTGAGGTAGGAGGATTTCTTGAAGCCAGGAGGTCAAGAGCAGCCCAGGCAACCTTGTGAGAACTTGTCCCTACAAAGAAAAAGAGAAGTTGAACTCATGGTGTATCTAAAAGGCTGACATGAAGCTTTTAATTTTCTTAAATTCAACTTAAGAAAATAATCATTGAATAATTTTGATAAAAATAAATAAGATGAGAAAAATTCCACTGGTCTTAATGAAATTAGAGGAGTTACTGGAGTCTGTAAAGATATCATTTTAGAAGTTTCAATCACCTTTCATAGATGAGGCCATTTAAAAAGATAGCATTATTAAGGGTTGTAAGAACAGTGACGCAAGAAAAAGTATGGCTTGCTCTTTAGTGAAGCACATGCCACACAGTAGGCTCAGTGCTGTGGAAACCAAAAAATGCAGATTTGCTGTCTATCACAAAGATAAAGGAGGGAGAAGTGACTATTTTCTGTGTTGTCTACTATTGGAAAGCACTGTTGCTGGGTGCTTTGTATTTAATTATCCTGTTTTGTGATCACACCAATCCTGTTTGGTAGGCATCATTCTCCCTAAGATACAACTGAAGAAACTGAGACACAGTGGTTATAAATAGCTAGTAAATAGAAGACCAAGTCCTCAGACCTGATCTCTCTACATTTGATTTTCTAATGTTTTCCTCCAATAGCTCCTTGCCTCTCTAGTTAGAAAACCAGTCTCTCGCACTTCATTGGAAGTGGGTGCTGTTGGGAGAGTGGGGTTGCTATTGTTTCGGCACTTTGTGATGGCAAAAATGAATCTCAGATCATAAACTGCAGAAAAACCTGAACCCCTCCCCCCTTGGAGGGTCTTTTACAAATAAGCTATTTGTTTTTGTCAAGGACAGGTTTTGGTTTCATGGGATACGACTTTGTTTTCAACGACTCATTAAAGAAAGATGACTTACTGCCCTGTTTTCTAAATCTAGTCACAGACCACAATCACTTTCAGGAAATGGAATGTTTACTTGAGTTTATTATACAAGGCTCTGGATATGAGCTGTGGGATTTTTACACCTCATAGCAACGGTATTACAATTTATTTACAACTTCATGTTGGCAGCTGCACAAACTCTTATGAAAAAGGACAATCACACCTTGGGGACCAGTAATTATAGGCAAAGGTATAAATTGGGCAAACCAGTGTAAGCATTTGGCACTTAAGTTGAAGAGAATAGAAATGGCTCTGGAAATTGGACAGAAAGTCAGTCTCTTATTCGTTATGAGGCCATGAACTAATTAAAGTGAACTTGTCAGAATAGACAGATGAATAGATTGAATTGGATTTTGGCACTGACTGGTCCCACACTCATGAAAACCAAGTTGTTTTAGTGATGTCATCATTTGGAACTTCTAACTATGATATCACTTTTGACAGAATTAATGTGGAATTAATACCATATGTACAAGCATTAATAGGAATTGACTTTGAACACTAAGTGGTTATTTGAGGTTGATTTCCAAAGGGAAACTTTGAGATAGGTCTTCCTTGCATCCCCGGTTATCAGATATCAAACCAAGCTTTGATGTAGATTTCAATATGTTTATTAGAATTCCTCTAAGACAAATCCATATATGTATTTCTAAAAAATATTTTATAGAAACATGGGTTAAAACATGTTTTATTTGTAATAATATTAAGCCTGGGGACGAAGGGATTTAAAATGAAATTCACAGTTAACTTAAAAGGAATTGCCCAGAGGGTTTTTTTTTTTTTCAATGAAACATTTGGATTTTAGGTAAACTTAAACCTCAGGCATGAGATGCTCTTCTTCATCAAGGTGATGGTTGCGATTTCTAGTTTTCCAGAGCAAGTGGACTCACTCTCTCCCTTTTCTCACACTTGCAAACACTGTCTGGGTAACATCTTTTTGTATCCATTATGACTGGGTTATTTTAAATTTGGGGAGTGGTGTAGGGTATAGCCATTCTTATTCAGCAAGAAAATAGTCATTTAATGCCTTCTATGTTATGGTAACTATTTATATATCTTCACATTCCTTACAATTAATTCCTTGCATTTGTAGAACTGGAAATCTTGAAAGTGTTATTGCATTCATTGCTGTATAACAACCTTAATTAACAAGTAAGCAAAGGAAGGCTTAGTAAGCTCAAAATGGCACCCTAATAAATGGTGGAGGTAGAATTAGGCCAGGTGAGACGGGCGGATCATGAGGTCAGGAGATCGAGACCATCCTGGCTAACATGGTGAAACCCCGTCTCTACTAAAATATACAAAAAACTAGCCGGGCGAGGTGGCGGGCGTCTGTAGTCCCAGCTACTTGGGAGGCTGAGGCAGGAGAATGGCTAAACCCGGGAGGCGGAGCTTGCAGTGAGCTGAGATCTGGCCACTGCACTCCAGCCTGGGCGACAGAGCGAGACTCCGTCTCAAAAAAAAAAAAAAAAAAAAAAAAAAGAAAAAGATAATAATAATAATAATACAACTAATTTAGCAGAATTTTCTGTGGGTCACTCTTTATAGTTTATATCAGTAATACTCACAACAACCTACAGTGAAATAAACTTAGGGTCTGATAAATTCTGAGAATTGAACGCATATCAGCTCAACTCCTAAAGCCACGCTTTTTCTAATAGGATCCTGTGACTATCGAGGGCTTTTTCTGTGTTCCAGGTAAGGAACAGATGTATCAGATGCAGAAGAAGCAAGTAAGTCTTGTATTTATGACAGGAGAACAACACAGTGGACTGGGAACTCTTGGTTCCAGTTCTGGTGTGCGCATATGCTAACTGTTTGAACTTGGTAAATCCCGCAGCCTCTTCTGTGGTGTTCCTCATCTGAGAAAGCAATGCCTGTTCACAGGGGCTCCTGTGAAAACCTGAACAAATGTCAGTAAGTGCTATGAAATACAATTTAAATATCTGTCATTATTATTGAAGTGTTATGTTGTTTTTTACTGGGCAAGCCAATAGTCTTTCTTGGCATAAATGAGCATCCCATAAAGTAGATATGGTTTCTGAGGAAGTTCAGCTACGCAGTACAAAATCATTATGAGGGCCCTCCTTTCTCCTCATAAAAATTAGAAAGAAAGTGGAAAATGAAACCTACATAGCCCAGCACCATGAACTTTGGAGTAAGTCTGTTCCACTAAATTCTCCAATCACTAGCTGTGGCTCCTTAGGCAAGAAAATCAGATTTTCTAATGATGAGTTTTTACAAGTGTGGAATACCTCACTCTTTGGGTTATTATATTAGTCTGCTAGATGTGTCATAAGAAAGTACCATCAACTCGGTGGCTTAAATAAAGACAATGTATTGTCTCACAGTTTTGGAAGTTGGAAGTCTAAGGTCAGATTGTCAGCAGGGTTGCTTCCTTCATGGGCTATGAGGGAGAATTTGCTCTATGCCTTTCTCCTAGATTTGGTGGTTGCTGGCAATTTCTGGCATTCTTTGGCTTGTAGAAGCGTCACCTGGATCTCTGTCTTCACTGTCACATGACGTTCTTCCTGTAGGCATGTCTGTCCAAATTTCCCTTGTTTAAAGGACACCAGTCATATTGGATTAACGTCCACCCTAATGCCCTAATCTTAACCTAATTACATCTACAAGGATTCTGTATCCAAATAAGGTCACCTTCTGAGGTACTGAGCTTCAATATATGAATTTTTAGAAGAAACAATTCAACCCACAATAGTTGTTTGTGGATAAAAGATGAGGTAATGCACACAAAATGTCTTCTACTCTTGACTTATAGCTGGAGCTCTGTGCTATTGGGGCTGTGCTCCTGTTGGTTTGGAATTAGGTGAAGAATTTAAAATGTGGAATTGATCTCTTTATGGCTCTCCACAGAAGACGAGGACTGGGAGCACAGAGTTTGTAGTCATTAATTACTGTTTTCTCACAGTTCCCTTGGACTTTTCCCTCAGTTTGTGAGCTTTTGAGGGAAGTCCAGCCCTTCAGACAGACTAATATGTCCTGCCTAGCCACCTGCTTTGGATTCAAGTCTTTTTTTTTTTTTTTCTCCGGAAAATTCCCAAGGGTTTTTTAACATATGTATAAAATGTTCCAGGCTACCTTTTCATCATTTCTATTAAAATAAAAATATCTATACAAAAAGTTTTCCCTGATGCTTTCTATACAAAGGGCATATTAGTGCTTCATTAGAAAGAACACATTAAAATTTACAAAGGAATTAACAAATAAATACAAATAATAACCACAGAAATAACTATTTATTAGACATCTAATCTCATCTAGGCATACAAATATATTATTATTCACACAACAGCCATAGAAGGAGATGCAATTGATTTTATCTTAACAGATGAGGGAACTGAGACTTAGAGTGAATATCCCTTCGAAGGTCAATGGCTGGCAGATGCCTAAAGCAAATCTTGCCATGCATTATGCTTGCTTAGTCTATGCTCATTCCACAATTCAACAGCAGAAAGGGTGGTGTGAATGTTCACTGGATGACAGAATATCCTGTTTCCTGGGACCATATCTACTACCATTGTCATCTAGAGTCACTGAATCTCAATTTTCTCATCAGAAAATGGAAACAATAGTGCCATTTGCATGGAAGGGTTTTATAGGGATCAGATGTTCAGTTGTAGAAATTTATGAGACAGAATTTATCTCATGCCTGAGGCTCAACGCACTTTATTGAAGACATAAGACAATGAACAAATGAATGAATGAGTGAATAAGAAAATGCATGGAAAGGCTGTGGAGGACCAAACATGAGTTTATGAGCCAACATCAGGGAACACGATGGCACATAACAGCTAGAATTAATTTTCTGTTATTCTCGAAGATATTTAAAAGGCAGAACCTATTACCAAAGAAACCAATTCCAGTTTTGAAACTCTTCTTGCGCATTTGCTGGAGGCAAAGCAATGTGCTGAAATGTTGCATAGGGTCTTATTGATCCCCACAATGGCTCCATGAGGCAGACATTATCCCTCGGTTCCCACCTTCTGCATCACCAATCTAGAGATGAGGCACAGGGAAGTAAAGTCATTTGCCTAAGCTACCTGTGTTGTACACATCATAGAGCCAGACTCTGAACCAAAGCAGCCTGGCTCCAGGGACTGCTCTCAACCACCATGTTCACAGCCTACCTAGTGGAAACATCAGTGTACTTGAGATCAGGAGATAAGGCTTGACTCTCTGATTTGCTTCTTAATAGTTTGTGCAGCACTGGACAAGGTGCTTCAGCTTCCTGGGTCTTAGTTCCTTCTATATAAAATGAAGATTACATACTATCTACTTCTTAGGGCTTAGGTGAAGATCAAATGATTTAATTCCTATGAAATGTTTAGAGCATTTTCTAGCACAGAGCATGTGCTCAATAAATGTCAACCATCAGAGTGATTATTATGTTGAGTTATGCGAGGGAGTTAAAGTGACAATATGGCATTAGATAAAGTCCTCTAGTCCCACTCTCTGTTATAAAACTAAGAATCTTTAGGAATACCCAAACATTTTAGAACCAGGACAGGCTGCTTGACTCAAAATCTTAGAGCTCAGCACCTGAAAACAATATTCTACAAAGAAACAAAGCTGCAGATTTTCCTGGTAAATCACTTAAGCTTTCCTATAGAAACATATTTTCAAATCTTTATATGGAACTAGGCTAACTTATTCTCTTTTAATAATTTTATTTGCTAATTTTGCAAAGATGCATATTCATTAACATTTACTACATTCCAGACACTTTTCGAAGGACCATGCATGTATTGTCTATTTAAATCTTAAAGCAAGCCTATGAAGTAATATTATATTCTCTATTGTATGGATGAAAAAACTAAGGTACAGTTGGTCTGAATAACTTGCCAAAGTCACTCAGCTGATAAATGGGAGAGCTAGGATTTGATTCCCCAATGTCTGACCCCAAAACCAATTCATACACCTACTCTAACTGTTTCTGTAACACTGTGATTCATATTTATCCAAATGAAGATAACAGACAGGCCTTTCTTTTATATAAAATCGAAATTAAGTCCATTTTTTTATGGTTGGATAAATCAAGTTTTTAGTGGACTGGACACACTTTCCCCATAGTGTCTAGTCTAAAGAATCTCGTAATTTGTGATATTCTCCATATAGTAGCCTGAATGATACCCCCCTCCCCCTCACACACATATAAAGATGTTCACATCTTGCTGTCATAATCCCCAGAATCTGTGGATGTTACTTTGCATGTCAAAAGGGACTTGGCAGATATTAAGTTAAGAACATTGAGATGAGATGATAGTTCTAAATTATTCAGGCATTCACAATGTCATCACAAGGATTATAATAGGAAGGAGGCAGGAAAGCCAGAAAAAGAGCTGTGAGGACAGAAACAGGGCGGCAGGGTTGGAGAGAGAGAAGGGGGGGGGGAGAGAGAGAGAGAGAGAGAGAGAGAGAATGACAGTGAGCTGAAGATGCTATGCTGCTAACTTTGGAGATGGAGGAATGAATGAAGGAGACACAAGTTAAGGGATTGCAGGCGGCCTCAAGAAGCTGGGAAAGTCAAGGAAGGGGATTCCCCTTGAGTCCCCAGTAGGAAATCAGCTCTGTTGACTTATTTTGGACTTTAGACCTCTGCAACAGTACATTTTTAAAAAAATGCACTGTTTTAAACTTGTAAATTTGTAGTAATTTGTTGCAGTAGCAATGGGAAACGAATGTACTCCCATATGACACTGTCAGTGGTTTCAGTACACACTGTATGGATTGTCCTCTTCCTCAGCACCCCATAGGTTTTCCCTTTGCTCAAAAATAAAAGAGAGTGAACCCCCCAATTCTACTCCTAGGTTTATGGGAAAAAGAGATAAAAACATATACTCTCACAAAAACTTGCACACAAGTGTTTATACCAGCATTATTAATAATTACTCAAATGTGAAACAACCCACATGTACCACAACTGATGAATGGATAAGCAAAATATGTTTTATACATATGATGAGACATTAGGAATAAAAAGGAATGGAGTACTGATAAATGCGAAAAGATGGAAGAATCTTGAAAACATTATACCGAGTGAAGGAAGCCGGTCACACAAGACCACAACTGTACAATTCCATTGACAAGTAACATCCAGGATGGGCAAATCTATAGAGGCACAAAGTATACTAGTGGTTTCTAGGAGCTGGGGTCAGGGAGGGAGTGACTGCTAGTAGGAATGAAGTTTCTTTTGGGAGTTATAAAAATGTTCTAAACTTAGCTTTGATGATGGGTGTACAACTCTGAATATACTAAAAATCACTGAATTGTATACTTTAAAAGAATGATTTTTACAGAATGTGAATTAAATCTCAATAAAGATGCTAAGAAAAAAGATGACCTTGGGCAGTATGGCCATTTTCACGATATTGATTCTTCCTATCCATGAGCATGGTATGTTCTTCCATTTGTTTGTGTCCTCTTTTATTTCACTGAGCAGTGGTTTGTAGTTCTCCTTGAAGAGGTCCTTTACATCCCTTGTAAGTTGGATTCCTAGGTATTTTATTCTCTTTGAAGCAATTGTGAATGGAAGTTCATTCATGATTTGGCTCTGTGTTTGTCTGTTATTGGTGTATAAGAATGCTTGTGATTTTTGCACATTAATTTTGTATCCTGAGACTTTGCTGAAGTTGCTTATCAGCTTAAGGAGATTTTGGGCTGAGACAATGGGGTTTTCTAAATATACAATCATGTCATCTGCAAAGAGGGACAATTTGACTTCTTCTTTTCCTAACTGAATACCCTTGATTTCTTTCTCTTGCCTAATTGCCCTAGCCAGAAGTTCCAACACTATGTTGAATAGGAGTGGTGAGAGAGGGCATCCCTGTCTTGTGCCAGTTTTCAAAGGGAATTTTTCCAGTTTTTGCCCATTCAGTATGATATTGGCTGTGGGTTTGTCATAAATAGCTCTTATGATTTTGAGGTACGTTCCATCAATACCGAATTTATTGAGCGTTTTTAGCATGAAGGGCTGTTGAATTTTGTCAAAAGCCTTTTCTGCATCTATTGAGATAATCATGTGGTTCTTGTCTTTGGTTCTGTTTATATGCTGGATTATGTTTATTGATTTGCGAATGTTGAACCAGCCTTGCATCCCAGGGATGAAGCCCACTTGATCATGGTGGATAAGCTTTTTGATGTGTTGCTGAATCCGGTTTGCCAGTATTTTATTGAGGATTTTTGCATCGATGTTCATCAGGGATATTGGTCTAAAATTCTCTTTTTTTGTTGTGTCTCTGCCAGGCTTTGGTATCAGGATGATGTTGGCCTCATAAAATGAGTTAGGGAGGATTCCCTCTTTTTCTATTGATTGGAATAGTTTTAGAAGGAATGGTACCAACTCCTCCTTGTACCTCTGGTAGAATTCAGCTGTGAATCCATCTGGTCCTGGACTTTTTTTGGTTGGTAGGCTATTAATTATTGCCTCAATTTCAGAGCCTACTATTGGTCTATTCAGGGATTCAACTTCTTCCTGGTTTAGTCTTGGAAGAGTGTAAGTGTCCAGGAAATTATCCATTTCTTCTAGATTTTCCAGTTTATTTGCATAGAGGTGTTTATAGTATTCTCTGATGGTAGTTTGTATTTCTGTGGGGTCGGTGGTGATATCCCCTTTATCATTTTTAATTGCGTCGATTTGATTCTTCTCTCTTTTCTTCTTTATTAGTCTTGCTAGTGGTCTGTCAATTTTGTTGATCTTTTCAAAAAACCAACTCCTGGATTCATTGATTTTTTGGAGGGTTTTTTGTGTCTCTATCTCCTTCAGTTCTGCTCTGATCTTGGTTATTTCTTGCCTTCTGCTAGCTTTCGAATGTGTTTGCTCTTGCTTCTCTAGTTCTTTTAATTGCGATGTTAGAGTGTCAATTTTAGATCTTTCCTGCTTTCTCTTGTGGGCATTTAGTGCTATAAATTTCCCTCTACACACTGCTTTAAATGTGTCCCAGAGATTCTGGTATGTTGTATCTTTGTTCTCATTGGTTTCAAAGAACATCTTTATTTCTGCCTTCATTTCGTGATGTACCCAGTAGTCATTCAGGAGCAGGTTGTTCAGTTTCCATGTAGTTGAGCGGTTTTGATTGAGTTTCTTAGTCGTGAGTTCTAGTTTGATTGCACTGTGGTCTGAGAGACAGTTTGTTATAATTTCTGTTCTTGTACATTTGCTGAGGAGTGCTTTACTTCCTTATAGATTCAATGCCATCCCCATCAAGCTACCAATGAGTTTCTTCACAGAATTGGAAAAAACTGCTTTAAAGTTCATATGGAACCAAAAAAGAGCCCGCATCTCCAAGACAATCCTGTGTGAAAAGAACAAAGCTGGAGGCATCACGCTACCTGACTTCAAACTATACTACAAGGCTACAGTAACCAAAACAGCATGGTACTGGTACCAAAACAGAGATATAGACCAATGGAACAGAACAGAGTCCTCAGAAATAATACCACACATCTACAGCCATCTGATCTTTAACAAACCTGAGAAAAACAAGAAATGGGGAAAGGATTCCCTATTTAATAAATGGTGCTGGGAAAATTGGCTAGCCATAAGTAGAAAACTGAAACTGGATCCTTTCCTCACTCCTTATACGAAAATTAATTCAAGATGGATTAGAGACTTAAATGTTAGACCTAATACCATAAAAATCCTAGAGGAAAACCTAGGTAGTACCATTCAGGACATAGGCATGGGCAAAAACTTCATGTCTAAAACACCAAAAGCAACGGCAGCAAAAGCTAAAATTGACAAATGGGATCTAATTAAACTAAAGAGCTTCTGCACAGCAAAAGAAACTACCATCAGAGTGAACAGGCAACCTACAGAATGGGAGAAAATTTTTGCAATCTACTCATCTGACAAAGGGCTAATATCCAGAACCTACAAAGAACTCAAACAAATTTACAAGAAAAAAACAAACAACCCCATCAAAAAGTGGGCAAAGGATATGAACAGACATTTCTCAAAAGAAGACATTCATACAGCCAACAGACACATGAAAAAATGCTCATCATCACTGGCCATCAGAGAAATGCAAATCAAAACCACAATGAGATACCATCTCACACCAGTTAGAATGGCGATCATTAAAAAGTCAGGAAACAACAAGTGCTGGAGAGGATGTGGAGAAATAGGAACACTTTTACACTGTTGGTGGGATTGTAAACTAGTTCAACCATTATGGAAAACAGTATGGCGATTCCTCAAGGATCTAGAACTAGATGTACCATATGACCCAGCCATCCCATTACTGGGGATATACCCAAAGGATTATAAATTTTGCTGCTATAAAGACACATGCACACGTATGTTTATTGCAGCACTATTCACAATAGCAAAGACTTGGAATCAGCCCAAATGTCCATCAGTGACAGACTGGATTAAGAAAATGTGGCACATATACACCATGGAATACTATGCAGCCATAAAAAAGGATGAGTTTGTGTCCTTTGTAGGGACATGGATGCAGCTGGAAACCATCATTCTTAGCAAACTATCACAAGAACAGAAAACCAAACACCGCATGTTCTCACTCATAGGTGGGAACTGAACAATGAGATCACTTGGACTCAGGAAGGGGAACATCACTCACCGGGGCCTATCACGGGGAGGGGGGAGGGGGGAAGGATTGCATTGGGAGTTATACCTGATGTAAATGACGAGTTGATGGGTGCAGCACACCAACATGGCACAAGTATACATATGTAACAAACCTGCACGTTATACACATGTACCCTACAACTTAAAGTATAATAATAATAAATAAATTTAAAAAAAAAAGAAAAGAAAAAAGATGAGACGGGAGGCAGATATTTATACTGTAAGCAGTAGGTACTCCCATGTTTTATTCGATTGGTGTATTACTCAGAGTACACTGGAGAAACAGAACCAGTAGGAAATGTGTCTGTGTGTGTGTGTTTATGCATGTTTATATATGTGTGTATATGTGTGTGTGTGATGTGTGTGCATGCGTGTGTGTGTATTATATAGATGTACAAAATGAGATTATTATAGGGTATTTGGTCATAGCATTATGGAAACTGGGAAGTTCCATGATCTGCCAAATACATGCTGGAGATTTAGGAAAGTCGGTGGTAGTTGAAGATCTGAAAGCAGAGAGTTCGTATAGTTGCCAATCTGTGTTTGATGTCCTGAGGACCAAGAGCAAGGTAGAAAGCAAATTCAATCTAGCTCTGCCTTTTTGTATAGTCAGGCCCCCAGCAAATTGGATGATATCCGCTCAGATTGGTTAGAGAGGATCTTCTTTAGTACTTAGTCTTCAAATGTGAATCTCTTCCAGAAACTCCCACACAGATAAAACCAGAAATAATGTTTACCTAGATATCTGGGCATCTTATGATCCAGTTAAGTTGAAATAAAATTACCCATCACAATTAGCCTCATATCATCTTCTTTGCACTTGTTTTTACTTACTTTGCTCTTTTAATAGAGAAACCACCCAGTTAGGGAATAATAAGTGGGATCCAGGAAAAGAAAATCATTAGCTGAATTAGACATGTTTCTAATTCAGTCTTAGTTTCTTCATCCATACAATACTTTAAAAGGATCACAGCATTATGGAAGCTGGAAAGTTCCATGATCTGCCAAATACATGCTGGAGATGTACTTTGCTCTTTTAATAGAGAAACCACTCAGTTAGGGAATAATGAGTGGGATCCAGGAAAAGAAAATCATTAGCTGAATTAGACATGTTTCTAATTCAGTCTTAGTTTCTTCATCCATACAATAGAGAATATGATAATATTACTTCATAGGCTTGCTTTAAGATTTAAATAGATAATACCTGCATGGTGCTTTGAAAAGTGTCTGGAATGTAGTAAATGTTAATGAATATGCATCTTTGCAAAATTAGCAAATAAAATTATTAAAAGAGAATAAGTTAGCCTAATAAACTGCGAGGCAGTTTATCTGTAAATCTCATTTAATCTTTAGAAGAACTTTTGAAAAACGTTAGTGTCATGCCCATTGTACAGATAAGAGGCTGAAGACCTAAGTGCTACCCAAAGGAATGCAGGGAAAGTGATGAAGCCAAGATATGAACCCACGTTTTGCAACTTCCTAAGCCCTTGCTAATAGAATTAGCATTCATTTTCCTTTTCCTTCACTGAATTGCTCTTCAGAAACAATATTAGAAATAGCATGTATTAAAGGAATTATTTAGGAGAAGAAAAATGACCTAGGAAAAACCATGATATGTTGGGGTGGGCAGTGGGTAGAATCTATCTAAGGATCTCTGGTTGGGTTCTATGTCTATCTGAATGTCTTACACACGCCTCAGTCTTATGTATCTCAGCGACAGAAGAAGATAATATTACCTAGCACTTAGGGTTATTGTGAGAGTTAAATTATGATTCATAGAAAGCATTTATGCTAGTACTTGACACGTAATATACATTGCAGAGGTAGCAACTCATGTTACTACATTATCTCAATCTTACTCTATACGTCACCCAGGAGAGTTGATTTTTGCCTTAAAAAAGTATTGTATATTTTTAAATAGCTAGAAGAGATGCTGTTGAATGTTCTCATCACAAAGAAATGATAAATGCATGAAGTGATAGACATGCAAAACACACTCATTTGTTCATTGTACACACATGTAAGTATCAAAACATCAAATTGTTCCCCATAAATATGTATGATTACAATGTTTCAGTTAAAAATTAACTAATTAATTTTTAAAAGGATGAGATATAATAATAATACCAGTCGTGTCTTGCTTATAGACGATATGAAGAAGCCACCTCCAAAGGGAGATGGTCTTGCTTCGCTCTCCTAGTGTCCATGATGGGGAAACCCAGCCTTGCAGGTAGCACACATAACTCCCTCTCTCAGCCTCCAACTCCAACTCAACTCCCAGGGATTTTATTTTGTTTTGTTTTTTGTTTATTTTGTTTTGTTTTTGAGACAGAGTCTCACTCTGTTGCCCAGGCTGGAGTGCAGTGGCGCTCACTGCAAGCTCCGCCTCCTGGGTTCACTCCATTCTCCTGCCTCAGCCTCCCGAGTAGCTGGGATTACAGGTGCCCGCCACCACACCTGGCTAATTTTTTTGTACTTTTTTTTAGTAGAGACGAAGTTTCACCATGTTAGCCAGGATGGTCTCGATCTTCTGACCTCATGATCCACCCACCTTGGCTTCCCAAAGTTCTGGGATTACAGGCTTGAGCCACTGTGCCCAGCCTCAGCTCACAGGTTTTATCATTGCCATCTTGTGGCATTGTATCTATGTCAATGTAACTTTTTTTTTTGTAATGTTTGTCTTTCTTATGTATTATAATCTTAATGAAATGATATCTCATATTACTTTTCATATGCTGAATTGAAAACTATGTTGCCTTGAATTCATTCATTCATAAATCATTTAATGTTTGCGGGATAAGCATTACACATCAGAAACTGTGCTCAACAGTAGGCAGGAAGAAAGAGATCCGATGTGTACATCTGTTGTCATAAATTTTACGGTATTGATACTCATTGAAAAATTGAAAGAATAAATGAAAGTAATGAAAATTGTCTAGAGAACCGAAAGAAGCCATATACCTAATTTTTATTATCTCATGACTGTGATAAACTGTGGATTGAGTTTGGACAATAGAAAGTATTAACAAATATTTGTTCCTTTCCCTAGCAAAGAGCAGAGCTGTTTAGGCAAGTGATTTCCTGAAGCACATGACCCTGGAGAGCTCAGTGATGTAGTTTAAAAAAAGACCATTTGTACTGTGATCTGACCACAAGGATGCAACCCTATCCCTTAGTTAACAACCTGTAACATGGGGTCTTAATTCTCTCTGCCATTACATAGCTGTATAAAGTCCTAATTAAAGTAGAATATTAAATGAACTAAATTTAGCTTCTAATACCAGCTGTTTCACTAACCATCTTTCCTGTCTTCAGTTTCCCCATCTGTAACATAAACAGATAGGAATTAATGATTTCTAAGGATTCATTTCAAGGTAACATTTTTTGCTTTGCTATATGACTAGTGTCTAGAGGATTCTTCTGAGAATTTTCAGATATCAAGAATTAATATCATAGTAGTTGATATTAATTTGTAAAGTGTTGAAATTACTAAGACTTTCTGGAGACGAGAGAAAGGCTAGGTGAAAGTAAACAATCTTTTAGTAAAGTAGCATAACAGTCTAATTTTTCTTACCCCCAGATCCATGTTATGTAACTTTAGAGTGTGTCCTACTTTCTAACTCAGGTCTTGCTTTGGGACAATGTGATATTGTTGAGTGTGATATAAGCAGAGACTTAAAGACTCTTGCACAATTGAAATTGATGATCTTGCCCTCTACCAAGATCATCCAATACTGTTCTTGGCAGTTCTGACAAGAACTATACAAATAAATGCCAGTTTCAGAGTGAAAAGATGACGTCTTATTCACATTCAGATTGCCTCCAAGTAGGTCTAGGATACATGTAAACCATGTAATCCAAGATTTTACACACCTGAGAGGAAAAATATTTTTGCTGGCCCCAGTTAACCTTCTTTCACACATTCTACAATATGTGGTATTTTAATCAATGTCAACCTGCTGCCCTTTCAGAACAGAGGCTTTGAAAATGCTTAAGATCTTTTTCTTTCAGTTGTCCCGTTAGCATTTCACTCTACAATAAAGATAAATGCTCCTTTCTTCACTGTATGCCACGTAATAAATTAAACAAAAATTAAAGAAGGTCTTGAAAATTTACATATGCACTTAATGCATGAGTCTCCAAAAAACAAGGAAGAAAATTTTGCCATTGAAAAAAAGTTATGTCAATACTATGCATGAATATAAACTTGGCTATGAAAAGAATAGGAAAGATGACAGTAAGAATAGAAAAAATACATTATGTGGTTGGCAGGGCTTGGGGAAAAGAAAGGGAGAGTAGAAAAGAGGGCGTCTGATTTGTAAAGAAAGACCCTGACCTTCCCTCCATGCAAAGCCCTGCTAAGGAGGTTCCACCTTTGCCCCCAACTCTACCCTTTACCCTTTCCCACAAGATGTGGTAGTTATTACTGAGCCCTCCCACTCAGCCACTTCCCAGTGGGAGGAAACCTATCCCTCCTTATCGCCCTGGTGAGTGCTAGAGGATGGGCACTTTTATTTTAAATCATCAAATCAAAATGGGACTTGTTATAGCCCTCTCTTCTAGACAATAAGCTATTTTGCTCTTAAATCTACCTTTCTGAAAGAAACCACCCTTAAAGATGTCAGGGTGCATTAACCTTTCTGAAGGAGGGAATGATAGATGGAGTGACATCACAGAGAAGGTTGGAAGGGTGAGAATTGGAGTAGAGAAGATAGGGTTAGTGTTGGTACAAAGAAGGGACATTTCTTTATCTAAGATAGGAGGGAAGATGGAGGAAAAATGGAGATATAGAACAATGAGGCAGAGAGACAAGCTAGGTATTACATTTTGTGTAATTATTTTGGTTGGACTAAACAAATGATAAAATACTGTACATAGGTTCAGATTTGTATCAGCTGCTAAAATAATGCTGTGTAACAAATCACCCCAAAACTCAGTGGTATAAAACAATAAATATGTATTTCTAGCACATCAGCAGGGATCAGATCATCTAGGCTGGGCTTGGCAGGTCTTGGCTGGGCTCACTCATGTGTCTGCAGTGTGGCTGAGTTTGCTCGTGTGTCTGTGGGTTGACTCTGCTCCACATGTCCCACATTCTCTTCTGAGGCTCCTGGGATAACTTGGACATGTCTTTTGTGTGGTTTTGGTAGAGGGCAAGACAACTCTAATCATGGAAGAGTTTTTGAATCTCTGCTTGTATCACGTTCACCAACATCACGTTGTCCCCAAGCAAGACTTGAGTCTGAGTGGGACAGACTATAAAGTTACATGGCATAGGTCTGGGAGTGGGAAGAATTGGGACCATTATGCTACTCTTCCAAAAGAGTGTTTACTTTTATGTAGCCGCTGCCTTTATCTCCAAAAAGTCTTAGTAATTTCGACACACAAAAAATTAGCAATGCAACTACTGTGATATTAATTTTTAGGACATGAAAATTCTCAGAATAATCCTCTAGCTACTAATCATATAGAAAATTAAAAAATGTTATATTTAAAGGGGTGCTTTGAGATAATTTATTCCTATTTGTTTATGTTACAGAAAGGGAAATGAGTACAGGAGAGATGTTTAGTGATAAAAACTGGTATTAGAAGTTGAATTCCAATCCATAGAATTTATGCAGCTATGTAACGGCAGAGCAAATTAAGACCCCATTTTACAGATTGTTAACTAAGAGATGAAGTTACATCCTTGTGGTCGGACAGCAATTAAGGGCCTCTCTGTTTTAGTTGGCCAATTGTACATTCCATTCTCCCACTCTCATCATAGAGTACCCAGCTAATTTTGAAAGAGGAAGAAGTGACTGTTCACTTGGAAGCCACAATGCTGTGAAACTGAGGTGTGATATAGAACTTACAAATTAGATATTAACTCGTAATGTGATCTGGCCGTGAGGAAAGCCGACCCGGCTGGGGTTGGCCTGTGCAAGGAGTGAAGCTGCAGGAAGGGGAATAATCCCCCTTTATACGACACTGGTGAGACCGCACCTGGAAAACAGGCCCCTGTTCCAAGCCTCGGTACCCAGGCCATGTGGACAGGGAGGAGGAAACTGTATGATTCATTCGTAGCTGGAGGAAATAACCTAGGGGGGAGAGATTAAAGAGCTTAATGAGCTTGCTTTCCTCCCCTCTAAAGGGACCCCTGACAACTGAGAGGTGCCTTGGCTGGCCCACTGTATTGAGTTCTCTGGGTCCTTGAAGTAGGAGGCCCTACAATATCTGACTCTGTTGTTCCAGGTCCATCTCATGTCCACTGCCCCCTCCACATTAGGTTACCTTCACCTCTGTGGGCTCTTTTCTTCTCAGATTTTTAAATAAGTCTCTTCCACCTTTGAGTTTCTGTACCTGTACCTCCTTTTGCTTGGCAGCTGCTTCCTGCTTGCACTTTTAGATGACAGCCTGAATGTCACTTCCGTGATGAGTATTCCCCTAATTCCCTGGTGGTGCTGGGGACTCCTGTTACCTGTTCTCTTAACACCTGCATATCTCTTGTCTAACCTTCAGTAGCTTGCCCAGTGTCTCGTTCTGTGGCATCAGAAGTTGTCTCTATTTTGTTCACTGCTGTATTATATCCTGGCACATTACAGGAGTCAACAAATTCAGCCAAGGGGAAGAAAAACAACCAACAGTTGTGCCTGGTAACAGTGCGGCAGGCCTCAGGTTTGTGCTATTCTTGTGCCACCCGCCAGGGATGCTCTGCTTCTTTTCTGGTCTTGTCTAGAGGCAGCAAGAAGGGTGCTGGACTAGAATGCAGACAATGTGGATTTTAGTCCAACTTCCCTGCGTATTAGCCGCATGATTAGAAACAAATCACTGACCTTTGAGCCTCCATCTCTTAGTCTGTAAAATGGAGATATGCATGCTTTTCCTGTGGGGATGCTGTGAGGATTAAATGAAAGTCCCTTCTGAACCATTGCATGTTCACAAACCCAAGGCCGATCAGCTCTTCAGTCTGACCTTTGCTCTTTACAAATCATGTTATTCAATTTTTCTAAACGTTTTTCTTCTCTTTTGGGATATAAAATAATCATTTCTGTCCCATATCCAAGCTGCAGGGATATAGGGGAGATGGAAGATGGTGGTAAAGGTATAGTTAGCATGGTCAGAGGTAGTCACACCCTCCCCACAAGCTCTGTGCCTAACTCTCTTATATGCTCTGGAAGGCTGTTACAAAGACCTGTGCACGATGACAAGCTCAGGTGACTTGAAATCCTCAAGGAAGTCTGGGCTGGAATCACAGACACTGCCCCTGTGGGCATTAGCCCAGTGCACCCCTGTTAGTATCCTCAGAAAGAGTTAGGCCTTTTTCCTCTTATTGGACTGATATGACTGCTGAGGTACAGAGATCCCCAGGTGCTTGTATATGTAGTTATTAAACTTGATTCTCTTCAACGGAGTACATACGGTGTAAGAGGGTCTTGGAGTCAGCCGCTTTCATCATTTGTGCAGCTGCTAATTACTCACATGCCTGGTAACTGTCTCCATCCCTGCCACCACCATGGCAGTGCCTTGCACATAGTAACTGCCATCTGTATTTGGCAAGAAGAAAGAAATAATTGCCATTTAAAAAACTGATTCTAGTCTCTTTCTGTCCCTTAGGGAGTGTTTGAATTAATTTATGCTCATGCATATGATTATTTTATTTAGGCAAACACATTGATGGGTGGGTCTGGCTCAGGAAAAGACCTGCAGACTGTCCTGTATCCAGGGAGGTGGCTGAGAGCAAAGACTTTGAATCACAACACTGGGGATTAATTGCTGGTGCCACCCTGAGCAGCAAGGCACTTTCTTCATCTGCAGTCACCTTATCTATAATATAGAAGTGGGAATTGTGCCTACCTCTGTGGGTTCTTGTGAGAATCTACACTAAAGAGTGTAGAATAGGGCTTGGCATGCAGTGATTGAACCGTAGATGTTAACTATTATTATTGTCATTATAGCCAATCCTCGTTATTCATGGATTCTATATTTATGAATTCACCTGTGCTATACTTTTGTTTGTGTTACTCCTCCATATCTTGTGTTGA
This sequence comes from Theropithecus gelada, assembly GCF_003255815.1. Lineage (NCBI taxonomy): Eukaryota > Metazoa > Chordata > Mammalia > Primates > Cercopithecidae > Theropithecus > Theropithecus gelada. The sequence goes on along the minus strand of NC_037672.1, from coordinate 11,872,363 downwards.
AATTTGATACCCAGTGTTGCAGGTGAGACCTAATTGGATGTGTTTGGGTCATGGGGTGGATCCCTCATGAATGGCTTGAGAGCTGTCTTTGCAGAAATGAGTGAGTTCTTAGACTATTTGTTCCTGTGAGGGCTGAATGATTAAAAGAGCCTAGCACCTCCCTCCTTTCTCTCTCTCTCTCTCTCTTTCTCTCTCTCTTGCTTCCTCTCTCACCATGTAATCTCTGCATATGCTGGCTCTCTTTTGCCTTCTGCCATGAATGGAAGCAGGCAGTCAAGCAGACACCTGTGACATGCTTCTTGTACAGCCCGAAAAATCATGAGCCAATTAACCTATTTTCTTTATAAATTTCTCAGTCTCAGGTATTCCTTTATAGCAACACAAATGGACTAAGATAGGAAATTGGTACTGAGGAATGAAGTGTTGCTATAAAGGATACCTGAAAATACAGAAGTAGCTTTGGAACTGGGTAATGGTCAGAGGTTGAAAGAATTTGGAGGACAAAGAGAGGATAGGAAGATGAAGTAAAGTCTGGAATTTATTAGAGACTGCTTAAGTAGTTGTGACCAAAATGTTGATAGAAATCTTGACAGTAAAGACCATGCTGACAAGGTCTCAGATGACAATGACAAACTGATTGTAAACTGGAGCAAAGGTCATCCTTCTTTACTCCCTAGTAAAGAGCGTGGCTACATTCTGTCCATACCTTAGGGCTTTATGGAAGGCTGAAGGGTGATGACCTAGGGTATCTGGTGGAAGAAATTAATAAGCAGCAAAATGCTCAAGAAGTGGCATGGCTGCTTCTGATAGCCTACAATCAGATATGGCAGCAAAGGAATGACCTAAAGATGAAATTAATAATTAAAAAGGAGCAGAGTATGGAAATTTGAAAAATTTGCAGCCTGTCCATATGATAGAGAAGGAAAGGGTTTTGAGGAGAGGAAAAAAAGGTTGCTGCTGAGAAACCACTTGCTAAAGAGATTAACATGACTAAAAGGGAGCCAAGTGCTAATAGTCAGGACAATGGGGAAAAGGCCCTGAAAGTGTTTCCAAAATCTTCAAGACTGCCCTTCCCTTCACAGGCCCAGAGGCCTAGGAGCACACAATGGTTTGGGGGACACATCTAGGGCACTTATGCCCTGTGCCATCTGGGAATGATGCTCCCCACATCCTAGCCACTTCAGCTCCATCTGTGGCTGAAAGGGCCCCAGGTACTGCTCTGTCTCCAAATGGTGCAAGTGGTAAGCCTTGGCAGCTTCTATATGGTGTTAAGTCTGCAGGTGCACAGAATACAAAAGTCATGGAGGCTTTTCAGTTTCCACTTGGATTTCAGAGGATATACTGGAAAGCCTGAGAACCCAGGCAAAAGTCTGCAACAGATGTGGAGCTACCACAATCAGGGCAGTGTCTAGTGGAGTCATAGGAGCAAGACTGCTACCCTCAAGACCTCAGTATTATAGAGCCACCAGTAGCATGAAACTACAGCCTGACAAAGCCTCTGTCATTTGACTCCAACCTGTGAGAGTAGCTATGTGGTCTGTGCCTAGGAAAACCAGGAGGCTGGGGCTGCTCAAGGCCTTAGGAACTCACCTTTCACATCAGTGTGCCCAGAATGTGGAGCCCAGAGTTAAGAAAGATGATTTTGGAGCTTTAAGATGTAACGTATGTCTTGCTGGATTTCAGACTTGTGTGGGGCCTCCTACCCCTTTCTTTTGGCCAGGAGTGAAGTATAACATTCCCACTTCAAATGTAATTATACCCTATGAAATGGGAATGTTTTCCCAATTTCAGAGGTTGGAAGCATTTGGAGGGCTCAGAAGAAGATAGTAAATCTCCATTTCAAATGGGAATGTTCACCCAATTCCTGTACAATCCTTATATCTTGGAATTATATAACTTCTTTTTAAAATTTTATAGTCTCATAGCTGGAAGAAACTTGCCTTGGGTCTCAGATGAGACTTTGGACTTTCAAGTTGGTACTGGAACAAGTTAAGACTTGGAAGACTGTTGGGAAGGGATGGTTGTATTTTGCATGTAAGAAGGACATGAGATTTAGGGGGCTAGGGGAAGAATGCCACAGTGGTTTTCATAAGAGCTGGTTGTTTAAAAGAGTCTCTCCCCTTACACACTCCTCTCACACCTTGTGATATCTGCTCATGCTTGGTCCCCTATGCCTCTGCCATGAGTGGAAGCAGCCTGAGGGCCTCAACAGAAGCTGAAAGTCTCACCTACTTGTGAAAATTTATCATAATCTTCAAATTGATACTCATGGCACTTTCGTAGTCATTTGTGGACATGTGCAGAGGGGTGAAAAATAGGAGTTGCCTGACACACACATTTCCAGCTGAAATCAGAGTAAGGATACTTGTGAACAAGTATCCTTTCATGGTCTATTGAATGTTATGTTTTTGCATTTTTGTGCCTTTTTGTTACTTTAGCTATTTAAATGACCCTGAAGTGTTGTGCTGAAGTGCACCTAGCGTTTCCAAAGACAAGAGGACTGTAATGTGCCTCACAAAGAAAACACAGTCATGGTGTCATTTAACAATAGGGATATATTCTGAGACACACATTGTGAAACAATTTTGTTGTTGTGTGAACATTACAGAGTATGCTTACATAAAACTAGATGGTATAGCCTACTGAACAACTAGGCTACATGGTCTAGCCTGTTTTCCCTAGGCTACAAACTTGGACCATACTTTACTGTATTAAATACTGCAGGATACTTCAAAATAATGGTAAGTATCTGTGTATCCAAACACACAAATGATACAGTAAAAATATGGTATAATTTTACCAGACCACTGCTGTATATGCAGTCCATCATTGACTGAAATGTTGTTGTACAATGCATAACTGTACACGTTGTAGCTAAGCTTTTTTCTAGCATGAGTTACAGTGCTGTGAGCCATGAGTTCAATGTTAATCAATCAACAATAGAAAACAAATAACTTGTCCTTAAACGATATAAAACAAAGTTGAGTGTTGATCAGTTGATGAAAATGTTGTAACCAGAGGCTTGAAGAAAACAAATCCCATAGTTTCTCTAAAAGCATTGGTTCAATATTTGCTAATTCAGCCTTTGTAATGACTTTATAGAACACAACAACCACAAACATTGGGAATCAACAGTACTTTGATGTCTGTCCTCTCACGAAAATGATTTTGTGGTTGAGGTTTAGAGAATGAGAAAGATGTAAGAGTGGTATCTCTCTCTCTCTCTCTCTCTCTCTCTCTCTCACTCTTTTTGAGATGGAGTCATGTTCTGTCACTGAGGCTGGAGTGCAATGGCACAATGCAGGCTCACTGCAACCACCACCTCCCAGGTTCAAGCAATTCTTGTGCCTCAGCCTCTCAAGTAGCTGGGACTGTAGGCACCCGCCACCACGCCCAACTCATTATTGTAGTTTTAGTAGAGATGTGGTTTTACCACGTTGGTCAGGCTGATCACGAACTCCTGACCTCAAGTGATCTGCCTGCCTCAGCCTCCCAAAGTGCTGGGATTACAGGTGTGAGCCACTGCACCCAGTCAAGAGTGATCTCTCAATCTCTCTCTCTCTCTCTCTCTTTCTCTGGGGTGTGTGTGTGTGTGTGTGTGTGTGTGTGTGTGTGTGTGTGTCTGCATTCTGAGAACCAATGGGAGGCAGAAACCCACAGAAGGCTTCAGAATATAAAAATTCTTCCTGCCTGTAAATGACACATATCTGAAGGGGAGAAGTATCATTATCTTGGTAAGATAGAGATCAGTGAGTTCTGACCAGCAGCTGTTCCTTCTGGCCCCTATCTGTGGTCAGAAATCAGCCCATTTCTCCTGAAAATAAGTGTATCACATAGGTTTGCAGTTCACCCAGTACTGATGTTATGCTGCTTTCCTAATGTTTATATAGTCTGATCCACACTCATGACTTGTGTTGGAGGTCTAGGGAAAATGAAAGCAAATTTTGCCTACACACTCTTAAATTGGCTTTTGCACCTAAGAGGTAAAATTATTGCATTCATGCCAATTCTTCATCACTTTCCAATTGGATGACATAACTCCCTTTACTTAAACTAAAGAACAGCTTTATGTCTTGTTTTTGTTCAACATCCCAGTGTGGGGTTGTTCTGAAGACAGTGGTGAGTCTCTAGAAATTTCTGTCTAGGGACTGTGATGTGGGATACAGATTCTAACATGAATGGCGGTACTTTAAAAGAAAGTGTGACATGAGAAACTGATATGGCCTGGGGTCATTCCTATTGGACCTGTTTTATTGGAGCCATCTTGGTTATTACATATGCCATTTTGTGTAATATGTATGATTATGGTTTTTGGATTTTAGTCCAGCCACAGAAATACGAACGCTGGGCTCCTAAATTAATCTTAGTTCCCAATTCCCCTCTACGATCTTTCCTTGTCTTCCATTGTGTGCCCATCCCAGCTTATACTTCATTCATTCCCTCTCACCTCTGTTGAGCATTTACCACCTAAACTGCTAGGTTCTGAAGGGACAAAGTCTTGTCTTTTGGAGACAGTTTTATTCAGTATGATTATTTTCTCTTGACTCTATTAGAAATTTCTTTTATTTTTTCCTGCATTATGTATTCCTCCCCTTCTATCTCATGTAACAACCATTTTCCAAGTGTTGGAGAGAGGAAGGTTAGAGAATTAAATATAATGGGACTGGGGAGAGAAGGATTAGATTAAAAGTCAATGACAGTTTTGGTCAAGTAATTCATAATCTAGTGAGTTTGCATCTTATTCCCCCAGACTATACTTTAGTGCTTTATTCTTCTTACATTTGCATCTTTGTGTATGAGCATCACCTGAATTTTTGTCATTCTCTCTCATCTCCTTTCCCTCTACTGTCTGCTTAGGCAATTTAATTCCACTTCCATGGTTTACATTATCAGCCTTTTAATCACTATCCAAAATACTCCTTTAATCCTGACCTCTCTGTCTTTGCCAAGGTCTGGACCTGTGTTTCCATCTCTCTGTTGTGCATTTTCCCTTGGATAAGACCACTGAATTCTCACATGCTGTACTGCTTATGAAGACAGGGCTTGGGAATGAGCCTATTAATTGAATGACAAACCACGTTCTTGATACATTACTTCAAGGACTCAAGGAAACTTACCAATCCAAAAACTCCGCATTGTTTTTTTTTTAAATAAATATTTCAGTAACGTAAGCACTTGAGAAGACACTGGAAAACATTAAGTAAAATGAGATTTTTATGATGAACAATGGAAAAATTGCTCATGCTTTGGTTTTTATTAAACATAATTGCTCTAAGTCAAAGAAGTGGATACAGTTGAGAACAAACAATAAAAAATTGGAACACAAAGTTCCTTTCAAAATAGAAATGCAAATTTTAATGTGAGTACACTGAAGTCTTCCATTGTGTATGAAGTATATTTCTATAATCCTACTATCAGCGAGCTTATAGTAAATGCTTCTGTTTGTTCTAAAGATTTCAAGTAGGCCAGGTGTGGTGGCTTACGCCTGTAATCCCAGTACTTTGGGAGGCCAAGGTGGGCGTATCATCTGAGGTCAGGAGTTTGAGACCAGCCTGGCCAACATGGTGAAACCCCATCTTTACTAAAAAATACAAAAATTAGCAGGGCGTGGTGTCAGGTGCCTGTAATTCCAGCTACTCAGGAAGTTGAAACAGGAGAATCACTTGAACCTCGCAGGCAGAGGTTGCAGTGATCTGGGATCACACCATTGCACTCCAGCCTGGGTGACAAAAGCGAAACCCTGTCTCAAAAAAAAAAAAAAAAAAAAAAAAAACAGATTTCGAGTAAATGATTCAACATTTGAAAAGTTTAAACTAAAATCTTTACCCCCCACCCCCGCTTATACACATCTGTTTTGCCTCCTCTTTTTAGAGTATTAGTTGATGGCACTATAAAAATAATATATGCACATTCTTTGAATAATTGAAAGTCAGTAGTAAGTAAAAAATTAACATTTCTTCATTCCCTATTTATACTCTCCTTTGTGAGTCCCATTTTTTAGTAGGATTACATATGCTTTTATTTCTACTAATGGTTGCTAAGATAATATTAAACAGTATATTATTGCATATTTCTTGAAGTATCTGTTGACTCTTTGCTTTGACAAATAGGACTGGGTTCACATACAGTACTTCCCAGTTTTGTTAAATAGTATATTTAAAATTGTGTTTCTTGTTTCATCAAATGTATAGAGTATATCTTGATTCCTCATTACTTCCAATAGGGAAATTAGGGCCATAGCACTACTACTGACCTCTCTTCTCCTTTGTATTTCCCAAGTTGTTTCAGCTATACAATTATTTATCCTGTATCAGAGTCTTAATATTTAAATTCTGTTTTGTGATTATATTTGTTTTATTTTTTGCTTTTTAGAAAAATGATGCTAAAAGTTTGAAAGTAAACAGTCTTTATAATATTATGATGTTGTCAATGTAATAATTATAAAGATGCTTTAGGAGCAAGTGGTAGGTTTGTAATCACAGTGAAAGAAATATAATCCTATGTTCTTTAGGATTGACAGAGAATGTTTCCAATGTTAATAAATTTAAATGGATTCTCCTTTCTTCTAATTGCTCAATATCATATCACATTTTAGTTCGCTTTCTACTTGAACAATGATGTTCTTATACATCCTTTAATTTTTCTTGTTGATTCTGATTGCTATTTTTCACTTGCTGACAAAAGAAATACACACTTTTTCTACCAAGTCCATAGGATTTCCTGACTTTTCAATTCTATTATTAAATATTTAATTGTCTTATTCTTTCTTAGAGATTAAACCTTTAGAGTGCTCCAAATTACATTCAAATTTGGATTTAGTGTTTTATGAGCCTGCTGCAGAGCTATTTTTCCAGAATTTCTTCCCATTTAATTCTTTATTAATCAGCCTAGTTTAAATGTTGTAGCATCTCCAAATTTCAGATGCTTAATTTTTTAAGAAGTCTGCTTTTTTTTTTCACTCCTATCCCAATCCACCTAGAACCAGAAGGGAGTTTCACTCCATTGAGACACTCCGAAGCGGAGATTTCCATCAGGTGAGTGAGCTATCTTCTAAGTCTGCCTTCTCCTCTGCAATCAGCCAGTGAAAAAGAGAGGCAATGAAGAAAGCACATATGCTCTTAATTTTCTTGGGCCAGAAGTGGCACTCGTGACTTCTGATCATATTCCATTGTCAAGAGCAGTCACATGGTCTACCTTGTTGGAGAGATGACAGAAAACGGATCCACTGTTTGCCTCAAAAGAGATAAAGACCACAGGCTGTACTCATACTCCTGAGTTAGTCCCATGGGTTGCTCTTTTTGTATTTTCTTTGGTTGTGTTGGAGTACATTATTAAGAATTTTTTTTCCTCAGAAGGCTGCATGAAGACAAATGGCCTGAGTCTTTTCCTGTCTGGGAACTCTTACACTTAGTATTGTGTCTGGGTGTGGAAATATGGGTTAAAGAGAATATTTTCCTTAAAATGTTATAGTTATTGCCCTGCTGTCTTGAAGAATTTCCTTCATATTCTGTTCTCCTCTCTAAAACTCCTTTGGCTAGATGATGACTCTGAAACTGGCCCAATCATTCATAGAACTAATATTTACATTTTTTGAATACACATACAAATTGAAACTCCTGGTTTTAAAACTTGAAACCCATTTTTGTCTCATCTGAGTTCCTTCCTCAGGAAACTAACCCTCAAGAAAGCAACTGAAACTCTTCAGATCACCACATCCAGACAATGAGATGCTAGACCCTTCATCCATCATGATTGCTTCGTTACCCCTCTTTAATTCTTATTTTCCTGCCTTCTCTGCTATGCCCCCTTAGTTTTTGTCAGTTGGGGACATGGATTTGAGACTTTGTCTCTCATTCTCTTCAGCTGCAGCACCCGATTTAAGCCTTCTTCCCTGGCAATACTCAATGTCTCGGTGATTGGCTTTCTGTGTAGTGAGCAACAGGACCTAGACAAAATCCCTGACATTTTGGTAACAATCCTTCTGGAATGATCCTTTAAAACTTTACTTTTATATTTTCTTTTTCTCTGTCTTATGTTCTGTGGTATTTTTCTCAGGCCATGCTACCAATTTTTAAAGAAATTTCAGCTATCATATTTTTAATTTCCATTAATACGTTCTTGTATTAGTCCTTTTATATACGTCCTAGTCCTTTTATATCAACCCATTAATATTATTTTATTGATTTAATCTGTTCCAAAAGTCTCTGAGAAGTCTTATTAAAATAGTTTTGAGAGAACCAGGCACAATGGCTCACACTTGTATTCACAGCACTCTGGGAGGTCGAAGTGGGCAGATCACTTGTGTCAGGAGTTGGAGATCAGCCTGGCCAACATGGTGAAACTATCTCTACTAAAATCACAGAAATTTGCTGGGCATGGTGGCGTGCACCTATAATCCCAGCTACTCAGGAGGCTGAGAACAAGAATTGCTTGAATTCAGGAGGCAGAGATTGTGCCACTGCACTCTAGCCTAGGTGACGGAGTGAGACTCAGAAAAAAAAAAAAAAAAGTTTTGGGAGATCTCATATTCTGTAGATTATCTATGTATTCCAGTATCAGGCGTTTTGTGTGTGCGTGTCTATATTGATTTTTCTATCCTGTCCTCTTTTTCTGTCAAATGTTTGGAGACAGATGATTAAAAGAAGTAACTTAAATGAACTTTCTTTATGGTTTAAGTCTGCTCTTCTGATATCTTAAATGTTCCTTATACAATTCTTATACATATAAGGGAGACATTTTTCAGTACTAAGGCTTTTTGTACAGTATAGACCTAGTGATGTAAGAAAAAATATGTTTGGTGTTTGCCCCAGGTTCTTGCTGAAGAGCTCTTAAAACTGGGATAAGAACCTAAATCAGTGGCAAATACTGCTAAGCCATCATTATGCACTAAGTAGTTATTAGTCATCTCTTCGTTTTAAACAGAAAGCTTAAGGGTCTGAAGTCCAAAGCTTAGACTCCATTAAAATGTCTTGTGAGACCGAATCCATAACTTGTGGGGTCTGTGTTAACTTTGGGTAGTTAGTGTCATAATTGCATTTTTTGACACAATCCCCAACTGGTGTGGGAGAATTGAATTGGTTGGAGCTGGAAAAAGAAAACACAGTTATATAAAGCAGAAAGTTAGCCTGAGCTCTTCTCTGAATATTCTGTTGAAAATAACAAAGGAGCCTTAACTTTTCCCTAAAACATCTATCCTTGTCCCCAAGAGCAAAGTTCATCTTATTTGGTGTCAGTGGTAGGCAGAATAATGGTCTTCCAAAGATGGTTGCTTTCTAATCTCTTGTGAATATGTCATGTTCCATGGGGCAAGGTGGAAATTAAGTGAGCAGATAGAAGTGAGATTGCTAATCTGCTGACCTTGAGATAGTGAGATTTTCCTGGGGTATCTTGGTGGGCCCATTATAATCATAAGCATCCCTACATGTGAAAGAGGAAAGTAGGAAAGTTAGTGTTAATGCCTGTGTTAGTCTGTAGATATACCTGAGACTGGGCTATTTACAAAAGAAAGAGGTTTAATGGACTTACAGTTTCATGTGACTGGGGAAGCCACACAATCATGGTGGAAGGAAAGGAGGAACAAGTCATGTCTTACATGGATGGCAATAGGCGAAGAGAGAGCCTGTGCAGTGAAACTCCCATTTTTAAAACCATCAGATCTCATGAGACTTATTCACTATCATGAGAACATTGTGGGAAAGACCCACACCCATGATTTACTTATCTCCCACTGGTTCCTTCCCATAACACATGGGAATTATGGGACCTACAAGATGAGATTTGGGTGGGGGCACAGAGCCAAACCATATTTGAAATTGCTACATTGTTGGCTTTGAAGATTTAAGAAGGCACCATGAGGCAAGAAATGAGGGTGGTTTCTGCAAGCTGAGAAAAATTAGAAAACTGGCATTCCCTTAAAGCTTCCAGAAGAAATACATTCTTGTTGATACTTTAACTTTAGCTTATTGAGGCCTAAATCAGACTTACGATCTCCAAAACTGTAAAATACATTCTTGTAGTTTTAAAGTCCTTAAGTTCATGGTAATTTCTTATAGCAGCAGTAGAAAACTAATATAGTCTTCTATCAGTGTTTCACCCAGTTGAGTATTCGCTACGTAGTTTTAAAAAATCTCCTTTCTTGGATGCTATGCTCCCATGTCTTTCTGTTTTCTTGCCTCATTTCTAATTCATCCTTCTTTGTTTTTGAAATTTCCTTCTCATAACCTGTAAAAGTTGAAGAGTTTCATAATTGGGATAGAGGCACTTTTGTATCTTTCTTTCTATGTACTCTTCCTAGATGATTTCATTGGTACCCTTGGTTTTAAGTATAATGTATTATGAGTTGAGCCCTCATCTGTACATTTATGGAATTGTGTATCCAATTGCTTACCTGATACCCTCACTTGGGTGTTTCACAGTTCTCCTAAATTTGACATTTGGATATTGGACATACGTATTTATTTTGAATCTTTTGATTCCTGCCTCAGTTAGTGTCTCACTTCATTTAGTGTTGCTCTAAAGGAATACCTGAGGCTGAGTAATTTATAAGAAAAAAGAGGTTTATTTGGCTTATGGTTCTGCAGACTGTACAAGAACCATGGCACCTACATCTCTTTCTGGTGAGGCCTCTGCTTGCACTGATGGCAGAAGTTGAAGGGGAGACTTTGTGTGCAGATATAATGTTGTGGGGGAGGAAGCAAGAGAGCAAACAGGGAGATGCCAGGCTCTTTTTAACCACCAGCTATTGTAGGAACTAATAGAGCAATAATTCATTCATTAATGCAAGGATGGCATCACGCCATTCATTTGAAATTTGCCCCAGTGGCCCACACATCTCCCACTGGACCCACCTCCCAACACTGCTACATTGGGGATTAAATTTCAACATGATATTTGGAATGATCAAATATCCAAACCACAGAAGTCAGCTATGGCCATGATAAGGCTTCATGATAAACTGCCCCCAAATTTAGTAACAGTACACATTTATTCTGACATGCACAGGTCTGTAGAGGCTGAGTCATTGTGATTCCAGCTACAGACCAATAGTCGAACTCACCTGTCCTCCAAGAAGTTTTCTTTTCCCAGGAAATGCCTTTACCAATTACCTTGTTGCTCAAGCTGGAAATGAGGACATTGATCTTCATTTGTCCTTCTCTCTCCATCTTTGCATCCATTTGCTCTGTAAGTCCTTTATTTTTGCCTCCAAAATACATCTCAAATCTGCCTGCTTATCCTGCTCTCTCCACTTTACTATATCCAAGCTACTGTAATATTTTCTTCTGGAATACAGTTATCTTCACTCATTCTGTTTTCATCAATAAATATTTATTGATAGAGTGTCTTTTCAGTGCCACATAGAGTACTTTTCTTGTTGATCCTAAGTAAGGCTTTGCCTTTATTCACTATCAGAATATGCTAATTTCTTGGGACATCTTTGTTTTAAGAACCACAGAGATATTTTGAATAAAACTGATGCAACTCTTTGCCTTCATGGAGCTTATAATCTAGGCAAGGGAGCAAAATATTTTACCTATGTTTCTTGTTTCCTCTTGTGCCTTCCACCATTCTATCTACCTCACTGAAGCCAGAGTAATTTTCATAGTGAGAGAAGAGTGTTGCTTAGACTCTTTAATGGCTTCATATTGCGAGTGAATCAAAGTCCAGATCCCTTTTCTGGACCTACCAAACCCCATGTGATCTCTGCTCAAGCAGCTCTCACCTGATCTCAGCCCCTTTCCATCTCACATACTGTGCCCCAGCTACAATGAGCTCCTTTTCAACTTCTAGAATCCATCAAGCTCCCATCTAGCCTAGAGGGTAGCACATGCTAGTTTCCAGCTTAGAATACCGTGTTCCTGGGTCTTTCCAGATCTCTGCTCAAAGATTATCTTTTTGGTGGCTTTTCTAATGACCTTAATTAAGACTCAGACTTCTCATTTCTTAGAGTGCTTTGTTCACTAACCTTACAGTGCATGTATGTGTGCATGCATGTGTGTGTGTATATATATACACACACACATATATACATATGTATATATACACATACATATACTTACCTATTTAATTTAGTGTGCTTCTGCCAGTTATATTCTGCATAGGGTCTATGCTTGTTTTACCCACCCCTGTATACTTAATTCCTAGTACCGTGTCTGGCATAAAGCAGGCACACAAAGCATGCTTGTAGATTAAATATACTCGGGAATGGTGGTGTTTCAGCTGTTGGTGCAAAGTAGAATGGGAAGATGTAAATATCATGGAACTGGACCTAAAGTCCCAGTGGTGCCGTCTTAGCAACTCTCAGAACCACAGAATACAGGCTTACTAGTAAGCTTGGCCTCATTAAAAGAAATTATTTTGTAATTAGGTAAAAATAGGGTTGGGCAGGGTGAATGACTTGTTTAGGGTAATACAGGAAAATCGCTGTGGAGCTGGGTGAGAGCCAGCAGCCCAGGCCCATCCGCTGGAAGCCAGGTCCTCACATGTAGTTCCCAATATAGGCCTCGTGGGATAGCTCAGCATCCCAACCCTGCTGTGACCCACTCACCCACGAGGGGGGTGGAAAGCGGAAGGTTCACACCGAGCTTGAGGGTTTCCAGGCCACTTTGCTTATGATTTGGCTTATGGTTCCTGCTTCTCTTCTTTAATGCTTCTTGGGCTCCTGACCTTAAATCAAGCTCTCAGGCTTTTCTTCTGCTCAGAATGAGCTGGTGACTTTTAATTGTATTTTTCCACTCGAGGTCTTTGAAATCTGCATTGCTTTGCATTTGTGGGTTTAGCGTGACCTTTAATGTTCTCTTGGCAGATTTCTGTTATTGGAAGGGATGGGATTTTTGATTTGTTAGAAAGAATGGAGTCTAAGCTTTGGACTTCAGACCCTTAAGCTTTCTGTTTAAAACGAGGAGATGACTAATAACTATTTAGTGTGTAATGATGGCTTAGCAGTATTTGCCACTGATTTAGGTTCTCTGGCTCCGTTGCCTAGAATATTTTTCTGACTTAAACGTTTCTCAGTTCTTTAGCCAGCAGCTGTCCACATTTTTTAAATCCCCAAACCTCCAGAAATTATGATTTCACATTTCTAATAGGCCCCTTTCACTTTTCAATCAAAAAGGCCTCTTGTACCTTGTAGTGTGTGTCCCAAAGTGAATTCAATACAAATCACAAGTGGAGAACACAAACAAAAGATAAAGCCTAAATCTTCCCTAATGGGACCCACACCCAGCACCACTATCCTTTACTCTTGGCTATGCCTGAAGTAGGTGTGTGAAACAAATAAGGGGTAAGCACAGAGGAAAAAAAAAAATGCAAGAAGCCTCAGCTCTCAATGGAGTAGGAATGTGTGATTAAATCTTCCTCACCTTCATCAGCTGCGGGAGTCTCTTTCCCAGTGAGAGAGGAGAGAAGCCCACATAAGAACTCAAAGGCAATTATTCCCTTAGGATAGTATTTCAGATTAATGCCTTAGAATAGCAATTATTTGTTATTGAGACATCCAGGAAATATGAATTGATTTGTGGCTGTAAAGACAAGAGAGAGAGTCCCTGGTCTCAGTGGCACATGGATGTGTGTGTGTGTGCATGTGTATGTATTTTAAGTTTATAGTATGAAAAGGCAGGCAGGAGTGAAAAAAACACTGGAAGTTTAGAATCCTGAGGTTATAATAATAGTAATCACAACAATAAATAATTCCATAATATGTGCCATGCACACTGAGGTTTCCATGTGATAGAAACTATGCTAATTGCTTTACAACACTTAATTCTCTTTATAAGCAGAAGAGGTAGGCACTTCCAGGACCTCTATAACACAGATATGAAAATGAAAATCAGCAAGATTTTTCATTTGCTTGTGACCACAAAGCCCAAAATTGATAGATTTTAATCCAAATCTCTCTGAACTTCCATTCTATGCTTTTAACCACAATATTGGTAGAAATTCTGGAGGGGTAGAGGTTGGGATTTCCAGTGACTGTTCTAACTTCGTAACTCTATGACTTGGTAATATACAGAACTCTATCAGTGGAGACCCTGAGAGATGACACAGGTTCTGGGCATCAGGTCTGTGAGGTGGGGAAAATAGAGCTCTGAGCTTGGGGTTAGAGGGCTGTGGTTTTGGTCCTCACTCTACTTTGTGGCTGTAAGACCTTGATTTATTCTTTAAAGTGATAGTTGTCACACCAACTTTGACTACTCTTGAGCAATGGGGAAATGGGAAAATGAGCTAATGGGTATGAAAATATTTTGAAAGTGTACTGAGTTTGCAGTTGTAAGGAAAGACCATTATTACACTCATCTAAGACAATGTTAGATGTGGCTTCTAGTTCCATGGACAAATAAAATTATAAAGTAATAACAGCTCTCATCCATTCACTGCATATTGTGTGTCAGGAAACTGACCTGGTACACAATGTTTTAATTTAATCTTGGAAGGCAATTCTTCAAGCTACATATCATTACACCCATTATAGAGAAACACACAAGCTCACTGAGGCCGAGTGACTAGGCTGTTAGAATGAGGCAGTAGATAAGTTGCGATTCAAACTCAGGTCAGCCTGATTAACACAGTCACTGATCTACTATGTGGCTTTTCTTGGCCAGATTAGTTTTATCTTCTTTTTTAAGTTTCCTTTTTTGGTTGGTCGAGTTAGTTTTAAAGATACACAGAATGATAAAACTGGAATCTATCTTAGAGATTGTCAAGTCTGTCAAAACACCCACTAAAATTTCTTGAAAAGCAAATTCAAGGGCCAATGCTTGCCTTTAGTGTATAACTCATGGATCATCTGGTTTCAAGTAGTAGAATCCCAATAGAAGCTGGCTTTACTAGACATGAAGAAGTCACTTCAGGCCTGGCTGAATCAAAGGACTCAGTCCATATCATCAGGGTTCATGCCTTCCTTTGTGTTGGCTTGTTTTCATGTTCCATATGATGGCTCCTAGCAGTTCTAGGTTTACATCATCCTTGCTATGGGTAGTACCAAGAGAAGTCTCTCTCCAACCTTGAGCTAATTCTTACCAGCCTCAGATGGGTCATGCCCCCATCACTGAGCCAGTCACTATATTCAGAGGAAAGACCATATGGTTGATTGAGGCTTGACTACCCTATCCACTCCAAAACTATGTGTACCATGTGTAAAGGAGAAATTCTTCCCCAAAGTAAAGTTGGACTGCTGTTTCTGGAGGAAGTGGGTGTGAATGGGGATGAACAAAAACAACAGATGTTCCCCCATGCCTGTGAAGGTACAAATTTATGTGAGGATGTCATTCAAGTTACTTCCTTGCTTGGCCTCCATCTTGAAATTTCCTCTTGACATCTCAGAGGCAGAGTCCATGGCTCTTATTTTGGCATAGTGCTTGCTACTTGATGCCTCCTTACTCACACACAGTATAGTGTCTGCAAATGTTGATATGCCAAGCATAAGAAAGATTCCTGTAGATGGACTAGTGGGAAGGCAAGGCCAACATGGTAGAGTAGGAGAAACATTAAGCATCATACATTCCTAGCTGGTATTGTTGAGCAATGACAGTTACTCATACAGGTGACATAGAAATTGAGGAAGAGTGAAGATAATCTTTCTGTTCAGACTACTGAATATCTCCAGGTAAAAAGCACTGATCCTATTTTCTCTGTTAGAAATCCTTATTCAAGTGAAGCTTTAGAGACATTAAGTTGGAAGAGCCCTATAGAGAGACCTAGCTTAACTCACTGTTTGGATTTTTGACCAAACTGAGTGATATAGTTTGGCTGTGTCCCCACTCAAATCTCATCTTGAATTGTGACTCCCACAGTTTCCACATGTCACGTGGGGAACCCATGGGAGGTAATTGAATCATAGGGTCGGGTCTTTTCTGTGCTGTTCTCCTCATAGTGAATAAGTCCTATGAGATCTGATGGTTTTAAAAATTGAAGTTTCCCTGCACAAGCTCTCTCTCTTTGCCTGCCGCTATCCGCATAAGATGTGACTTGCTCGTGGCTTTCTGCCATGATTGCTCCCCAACCATGTGGAACTGTAAATCCATTAAGCCTTTTTTCCTGTATATATTACCCAGTCTTGGGTATGTCTTTATTAGCATCATGAAAATGGACTAATACACTGATACTGAGTGAACTCAAGTGGCTTCCCTAACATCACACAACTAGTGAAAAACACAGCTCAGCTAAGAACCAAAAGCTCTTGACTTGATACTCACTGAAGGATGACTGGCTAATGCTGGTCCTCTGTAGCACATCATATATGAATAAGTGAGAAACTGTACCCAGCAAGGATAGCAGTGTCCACTGAGGACTCACATGTTCTTTCTTTCTTGGCCTTGAATGTTCCCATAAACATTTCAGTGTTGGAGAAATGGTTACAGACTCAGACCTCAATGTTTGTGCTGCTGTTCTGCCTTAGATTAAGTTAAATATTGTTTGTAGATGATATAGATAAATTGGCTCAACTGTGAGCCTGTGTAGATGGTTAAAAGGATGCTGTTTATTTCTCTAAGGAGGTTGCCCAGCTGGGTAAGAGGGCTGTTGGATTATTGCCTTATTTTACACACAGTCTTCCTATTTATTTCAGGACTTCGCTTCAGAGAATGCACTTAACTAGTCTGCCTGGTTGTCATCTGTCATGCTTCTATTGGATTCAGGTGCCCCAATTCCAATGACTTTGTCATCTTCCTCCCTCCTGACCACTGCCCGCCAGTGCCAAGGATGGTGCCAGCAATCTGCGGCTGTTCCATCAATGGAAACTAAATTTAGTATATATAAAAGTATGATTGATTAATTAGAAAATTAGAAGCAGTTCTCAGGCTTCAAGTGTCTGAAAGTGTAATAGATGAGTGACGGGGAACAGTTGGTCCCTGTGTTCATTCAGGCAAAGAAAACAATAAAAAGAGATTTATATAAAGCAGTTGGAATGTGGATCAGCCATTAGGAAGGATATACTGGCAATGATTATGAAACTCATTGAAAAACTTTCGGTTGCTGTAAGGAGACCAGATTTAAAAATCTGCTCTGCCTATATTAACAGTATAGCATTTGGAAAAATCACTGACTACTTCATCTTCTCCTCTGTAGAGTGGTTTGAGATGGAGACTAAACTAATGAGGCTGTTACAGCAATCAAAATCAGATGATATATGAAGATTCCCATCCAGGGTTCATACCCAGTAGTTGCTTTATGTGTTAGCTCCTGTCTTTTTCTTTCCTTTTTAATTGTTAATATTTAACACTTTTTATCCAAATAAAATAGGCATTTAAATAAGAAAGTAAAAGATTATGAAGGCTTGGAAGAAGGTGGTATAAATGAAGAGGGAGATAATGACAAGGATTGAAAAACGCTAAGAAAGTTGGGTTGACCAGATTTGGGGTGTGAAGGAATGTGGAAGTTAAGGGAGAAGAAATGTCAGTGTCATTCCTAAAGATGATGCACTGGCTGGAGGGATGGTGTGTGACACTATCCAGGTGGACTGACAAAGTAATAATCATACAGTCAAAGAAAGGATCTACCTTCTCATGCATGATATCAAATCATCTTAGAGTCACTTTTGCATACTGAGGAGCCTAAACCAGAAGTGAAAAGGTTTTATTCCCCACCCCCCAACCCCTCAACCCAAATTCAGTGATGCTCTACTGCAGTGTTTTCCATTCCTGGCTGTGATTCTTCAATGTACAGCTTCTGGGCTGTGCCTCCAGAGATTCTGATTCAGTGGTTTCGTGTGTGTTCTTGACATCTACATTTATACACAAGGTGATAGGAGTGCACAGCTATGACTGAAGAACAGAAACAGGAGATACAGAGTTCATTGTCAATGTTCTAACAACCCAAGCCATGTTTTCAAAGCCTATTCCCTATAAAACACTCTAGGGTATTCTAAAAAAGTATATTCCCCTAATTTGCATCTGTCTTTTTGATTACTGTGTGACTGACTTAAATCACTTTTCATTTTCTCTTTCCCCAGTCTCTGGGCCTGGATTCTCTTGGTCCTTCTGGGTTAGAGCATCACTGGTGGGGAGCAAAGGAGATTGCTCATTCATCGATTTCTTTAGGACTGGCACAGAAGCCAGGGGCATCTATTTTGGCCATCTCTGTACCCGAGAGCAGGTGAATACCCACAATTATACTTTTATTAAAGCACTTACAAATTTCTGTTCTGTTCACAAAATAGGTATTATTGTGCCTATTTTATGGATGTGAAAACTGAGCCTGAGAGAGTTCAGTAGCTGTCCCAAGGTAATCCAACAATGAAATCAGAGGCCATATTTACATCTGAGCTTCCTTCCTTCCTCCCCTCCCCTTCATTTCCCTTCACTTCCCTTCCCTTTCTTCTCTTCCTTTCCTCTTCTTGCCACATCATCCATCTGCTTCTTGCACCACATTAGAAGATTTTTGAAGAGAGGGCTCATATATTCAGTTATGTTTTCCTTTCATACCTACACCATATTTTGCACATAGTAGATATTTATCAAATGTATGGTAAATAAGGAAATAACTTATTTTCTTTTCTTAATGATCACATTGAATATTTACTAACTAAAGTGAAACTCCCAAGAGCACAAGGATGTTCTTGTATCCTTCTTGGTTTTACCAGTGTGTGTACTTGAAAAATTGTACAATTAATATCAAATGTTCAGAAATACTTGTGAGATGAATATAAAATGAATATCTGGCACAAAAAAAGAAATATCAGGTCATATTCCCCATTAAAGCCTTACTCCAATAAGCTATTGGCTTAACCCAAACACTAAGTAGGGTCTGGGATCCATGCCTGCCTGAGTGCTGGCAATTGCCAAGACTCTCATGGTTTCCTTTTGTGCTCAGAAGCTAACAGAAATTGTAATTATAGAAGTCATCCCCTGTTCAAAGGCTGTCTGCATCACAGCCAAGGATTGCTCTCTCCTGAATCTACTCTGTCTACACAAAGTGTTGATCTCTCCTCTGGCCCCAGGGTGCATGCTTTGTGCCTGCAAGGAAAAGGGTGGACCATGACAGGAGACTGAGTCTTGCTCTCTGCCCAGGGCACAGCATGGAGCTTATGATCTGGACTTAGCTAAAGTCCATGCCAGCCTCAGTGGCATTATTCTGGGTACAGACCTTGAGTTACCACTTTCATAGCCACACCATCCCAGCTCATTGTGCAAAGGTTGCTTGTGAAAAATAATTCAATATTAAGCACACGGGTCTATCTCAATTGTAGTTCTACCAATCTTAGTAAGGCACTTCCATCAATAAAATGTGACCCAACTATGATCTTCAAAACACTTTAGGCATTAATACTCTTTTAGAATGGACCTAGCCCTTGAGACTTTCTTAGGTGGACTCCATCTTTCTCATTAGCTTTCATCATGTATAATATATATGCAAATACCTTTGCCATAGTCTACCAAGAGTTACTCAGGTCCCTTATCTTAGACCCTAAAAACAATGAGTTATAAATGGACAAAGGAGTACAACAATATTTTGCAAAATGATGGATTTCTATTATCACTAGTATTTTGATAAAATGGATAATATTTTATTTGTGTGTTTTTGTGTGTATGTATGTATTTCTTTCTTTTTAGAGATGATGCCTTGCTACATTGTCCAGGCTGCACTTCAACTTCTGGGCTCAAGCAATTCTCCTGCCTTAGTCCCCTGTGCAGCTAGTACTACAGGCACGAGCAACCATGCCTGGGTAAAGTATATAATACTAAATATGCATTTCAAGAGCAAATATTGAATGTGCACTCTGGAATTATATTATTTGAGATTGAATCCTTAGTCTGCCGTATGTTAGCTTAGTATTTCTCAACCTCAGCAGGATTGACATTTTGGGACACTTAGTTCTATGTTGTGGGGGAGAGGGGCCTGTCTTACATACTGTAGGATATATGGTAGGATCCTGGGTTTCTGCCTTCTAAATGAGAATAGCACCTGCCCAGTTACAACAATTCACAATGTCTTCAGACATTACTAAATAGCTCCTGGCTTGGAGTGGTGGGAGGTGGGGTTGGTGGGTGGAAAGGGTACGATTGCCCTGATTAGAGAGCTGCTGCATGAGGTGATGACTTTGGGAATGTTTAGATCTTTCTGGGATGCTATTCTTTTTACCTGTAAATTGTGTATAATAAAACCCAACTTACACTATTGGATGTAAGCACAGAAATTCATTAGCATACATAGAAATTCATTAGTATAGGAAAGAGCGCAACAAATATTACTTATTTATCAGACATTTACTATTGTTTTATGAAAGATAAATACTATAGCTAAGTAATAGAGGTCTATGTGTGTATGTAGCTGAAACTGAAATAAAGCCACCTTAAGTAGTTTTTCCTAAATTTATGTAGGAAGTTTGAATCACAGTCAGCTTTTGAACAATCAAATCTAGATTTTCAGCAGGAAACAAAGCCATAAAGTGGATGTGACTTTCACTGCAAAAAGTTTCTTTTGCCTCTGAAAGCACCTCTCAGAAAGGACCCAGTGGGAGTGAAAGGATGATGTTGACCATAACCCTGTTGCTTTGATTTGGGGAAAACTCATAAAACATGAATTTCCTGGTTTTGGTAGTCCCTCAGTACCCAATAATTTAGAAACTGTTCCTTTTTCCCCAAAGAGTAAGTGGTGCACTTGTATTTAAGAAAAAAAAAAAGAAGAAGAAGAAGAAGAAAAAAGAATTCAAATCTCAGAGGCAAATTTAGTTCAGTGGTGAAACCTTAGAAGACATAATATTGTTTTTCTTAAGAGCATGCAGTGAGAAAATAATTACTTTCTGTTTAAGAATCAATGACTATTAATTAATACATTAGCCTTACCCTTGATTGATTATAATAGTATTACATATGTTTTTTATTGTTATTAATGCCATCATAAAGATCAGGCCGGGGAAACAGAAAAATCATTTCCAGAGGGTTATTCTTTAGTCTTATAGGGAGAATAATTTACTTAGGTGATCCAGATGATTGCTAGTGTGTCATCAGGGTCTATCTTTGAGACATAAAGTAGGGTAAAGCTGAAAATAAAGTCTTACCTCCGGCTTGTGGTAGCTAGACAAAACCAGAGAATCCAGAAATCTACAAGAAACAAGTGCTGGTTGAATGACAGATACTGGTGAGGGCCGAACAGTAACCTTGAACAAAGTTGCAGCAAGGCATGCTTCATTTCAATTAAAAGGTTTCATTAATTTCCATTGTTCAACAATGGTAGAGTAGCCAACACTACTTGTTTACCCAGGGCTCGGGGCATCCCCAGGATGTGGGATTTTCAGCTTTAAAACCAGAAAATTTCCGGGGGTATCAGGCCGCATTGGCTACTGTAACAACAGATGGAGAAAGCTTTTAAAATAGTGAGTGCGCCCTCACTAGAGGTGTTCAAGCAGAGGCTGACTGATCAGTTCTCAGGGATGTGTCAGAGAAGTCTTTGTTTCAATGAAGGAGAGTGAGCTCAACAACTTCTGCAGGCACCATCCAAGTCTGAGACACTGAGAGCGCCTACAAAGAAAACCAATCCATGCTAGATCCAGCCTCATTGCTAAATCCTCTGGATTAATAAATCCTTCATATTTAGAACTCAAGCGAATTGAGTTTTCCAAGAACTTAATACCTTCCAGTATTAATCCCTTGGATAAATTTCTGCAAAAAATCATCAATCATGAAAATATTTTATACAGAGGCAGACATTCATAATATTACAATGAGAAAAGCAAAGGATTTGGAATCAAAAGACTCATGCTTTAATTCTAAGTCTAGCACTCACTATATTTGGACAATTTGTTTAATTTCCCTGATCATTGATCTTCTCACCTCTGAAATGAAGATATTAATGTTTACCCTGCCTGTCTCTTGGGGCTGTGGGAAGGACCATACAAACTAGTGTATGTCAAAGCATTGTGAACTGCAAAGCACACTCATGTTAATTGCAGATTTTTGTTGACACCATTCTGCCTATCATCCTAAGATGTTGACAAAGCTTGTATTGTGCTCATAAGCCAAACTGGTGGATACAAGTTGTATTACTTAAAATAGGCTAAATTATGACAACAAAATAATGACATAATATATAACAGATCAATCCCAATGCAGGTATTTCTGGTTGGCATTGATTATTTATTGCAGTAATTCATAGGCCCAAAGATTGTCTATGAAATACTGTGTCTTTGAAACTTTCTAGTTTTTGGCTCTGACATTCCCTACAGTTTCACTGCTCTCATCACTGCTGGTAGGACAGTGAAAAGACAATATCGAAATGGAATGCTTCTCAAAAGCTAGACATATAAATGATCCCCATAAGTTCACTGACATCTGTTGGCTAGAATTCAGCCATCTCGCTAAACCATACAAGGGAAGAATCTGTCCTAATATGTGTTCAGAACTTTTGGAAGGACCATAGGAAGGGGGACACATCAAACTATTTTGAGTTGTAATGGTCATGCACGTAGACTTTAGGTTCATTCATTGTGACTCTTCCTACTATCCTGGGAAGCTGAATATAGCTTTTAATTTTAATGAACAGTCATCAGTTTCTGCTTTAAAATTTCCATGGCTATACCACATTTGCAGCTATTGCTTAACAAGTTCTCACATTTAGATTTAGTTCCTGGTACCAATGTAGGCCTATACACGAACATACTATAAGCAACTGGGAAACGCCTGGATGAATCTGAGAATAAATATTAATTTCTAGATCTCTGATGTCTTTCAATTAATTAGTTCTGCATTTACAGAGTACCTACCATGTGGCAGGCATGTTGCTAGTATTGGATACCCCAAAGTGGGGAAACCGTGGTACCTGGTCTCAAGAAGCTCACAGTCATTGTTTCATTTACTTTGCTTTCCCCAGGGAAAAATTTTTCTTTCTCCCATATTGCCCGCTATGCATAAATATTTAAACTTTTCACTTAAAATTGGGGAAGAAGGGTTTAACTTCGTCTTACAAAACCAGCCGTTTCTCTTCCATCATATTTCTTGGTCTTTCTCTACCCAATGAATACCCGTTGCTTGAAGAAAAAAAAGTTTCCGCCCGGCTTGGTGGCTCACGCCTGTAATCCCAGCACTTCGGGAGGCTGAGGTGGGTGGATCATGAGGTCAGCAGATCGAGACCGTCCTGGCTAACATGGTGAAACTCCGTCTCTACTAAAAATACAAAAAAATTTACCGGGCGTGGTGACAGGCGCCTGTGTCCCAGCTACTCGGGAGGCTGAGGAAGGAGAATGGGGTGAACTCGGGAGGCGGAGCTTGCAGTGAGCCGAGATTGCGCCACTGCATTTCAGCCTGGGCAACCAAAAAAAAAAAAAAAAAAGTTTCAATTCAGTGACAGGTACAAAGCACTATGTATAAGAAATGCTCAGGGGATAGCAATTGTGACTTAGGGTGTAAGGCTTCTTTCTACCTTCCAGTATCAATTAGGATGCTTAGTTTACCACTAAAGAAAACTTTTTTCTTAACTTACCCAGGAAGTAAGCAAAAACTGATATTTTCTCTAAAGAGGAGCCCAAAGTAGGACTTGGGCAATTCAGTGATGCAACTTTGACATCAAGGATGGAAGATGTTTGTGTCAACATTGTCACCCCATATGTTCCTTGTGAGTCACAGATGACTTCTTTAACTCGAGGTGTCTAGACAGAATACCTAAGATAAGAAGAAAGGCCATCTCATCAGAGCTGCGCCATTATCGGAGCAGGAAAATTCTCTACAGAAGCCCCCTTTCACATTTCTTCTTTGGCCACGATGGCATCATATTCCTAATCAATATTGCAAGGGGGATGGAATTCCTATGACTGGTCTGGTTAAATGCAAGGCTGGATAGAGGAGAGTGTATTTTCCAGACAAAACATTTCTCAAGAAAAAATGATGGTATGCACCTTTGGTTTAGAAAATAGCACTGTTGGTTATACCATCAATACCCAGTTTCATCCTTGAGGGTCTCATTACCTACTCTGGCTTTATTTTCTACTCCTTTCCTGTATTGTGGTTTGGCGATTCTCTCCTATCTCTTTTTCACACTATTTACCTTCTATCTCCTTGCTGTACTTCCTGCCTTGAACTCTTTAGACTGGGCTGTCTCACTTTACTGGTACAGAAAAGGAAGCCACAGAAAGTGTTCACAGACCGCACATCCCATACTCTGCTGAGACAGACATGATTGTGGGATTTGTGAAGAATACCGAGTCACATGGATGTGAAAGGTGATAGAACGTTGCCTTCAATAAAACAAGCTCAGAGTTCTGCGGGTAGAATTCCTCATTCAGGAGCTTTAACATCTCCCTTTTGACATGCTCCACCACAGAATACTCATATAATGGAATCTTAATTCTACAGTTGAGAATTGGTGTTTTTCCTGGAAGTTCCACAGCATTGCAGCAAGGGCCTCCATAGAAATAGGTGGATTTGAGCAGGAGGCCTAGAGCATTCCCTACGCATTCAATCCTGTCTCATGTTTCACCCAGAATATCTCTGCTTTATCTGTCGTGTATACATATGGCTATGCATATAATTAGACTACCACATCATACTTCTTTTGAACAAAAAATGACTCTTAAAGACAATCATTTAGGAGTTCCTCATTCCTCTTGGCCTAAACCTGTTTGTTCTATATCTTATTTTCTCACTCCCAAACTCTTGTCTCCATAGGCTACCTTTGATCTTACTTTCAGACAGACTCTTAACAATTTAATACATGTTCTGATTCTGCCCCTTGGCTCTTCACATAGGCTTTCTCTTAGTAGGCCATCGTCCTCCTCTCCCTACCACCTCCCAAAGGCCAAATGTCTTCTGTTATCTATAATAACCTACAGAGGCTGGGCATGGTGGCTTACACCTATAATCCCAACAGTTTGGGAGGCCAGGATGGGTGGATCACTTGAGATCAGGAGTTCGAGACCAGCCTGACCAACATGGCAAAACCCTGTCTATATTAAAAATACACACACACACAAAAAAAAAGCCAGGCATGGTGGTGCACGCCTGTGGTCCCAGCTACTGGGGAGGCTGAGGCATGAGAATCGCTTGAACCTGGGAGGCAGAGGTTGCAGAGAGATCACACCACTGCACGCCAGACTGGGCTACAGAGTGAGACCGTCAAAAAACAAACAAACAAAGAAAACAAACAAAAAAACCCTACAGCTTTGATTTTCAGCTTACCTCTTTTTTTCCACACCTTAGCTGGTTCCTGGTGACAACTGTTCCACTGTCCTCTGTAGCATGGAGGAAGGATTTGAACCCTGACAGAGAATTTTTCTAGACTGATTCTCGAAGCTCCCTTGAAAACAATTCTGAGGCTCCCTTAAATTTTTGTGAACAGCTCACAGCAATTCTTCTTTCCATCTCAGTTGTGATTCTCCCTCTGCCTTAAGCTGTCTTTTATTGAGAGAACTTTTACTTTAAAAAACCTATACTTACGTTTCAAAGGCCGAATACAGTTTTTTTACTGACTGAAATCTCTACTATGTCTACTTTTGGCTCTTTAAATATGGTAAATATCTTGCTTCCAGAATCTGTGGAATTTTTGTCTCTTGAGACATGTGAAATTGAACTGGATTTGGTCCTCAAAAAGATGATTGTTGTGTTGGTAAGAAGATGGAAGGGATGACCTGGAAGGTCTACTCCAGCTCTGATTCTGATGATGTGATTCTAACCAGATGGGGCCAATGGCATATTAGACATCTATTGATGCTACCTCTGTGCTTTTCATCCTGGGTTTATTCTTCTGGTTACTGTATATTTTTCTTGGCCAGCCTCTCCATTTGTGATGCACAGCATGTGCGTCACAAAAGCTCTTTATGTCCCACATGGAACAGGCTGCAAGGATCTTGTGAAGGAACTGAGCAAATCAGATGTCTGCATCTACATTTTCATTTTCTTATGGAAACCCTGCGATCCTTCACAGATTGTGGCTTTTAGTGTATATTATTTATTTGAATACGGCCAAAGACATGACTTCTTAATGTTATGGTGTCATGTCTGTGTCTGAATAAAAATAATAAACCATAACACAATATCACACCGTGTATGGTTTTTCCTTAATAAGAGCACAGGGTAGTTATTAAACAGTAATTTAAAGACAGTTGGACAGTCATTAGATAAATATAACTTGTTTGGAGACCAGATCTTTTATGACTCTAGCAATTATATTTTAGGCATTACATATTCTTGGAAAAGCGTATACTTCTATATGGTTTTTAAAAAATTCATCTGCTCATGTTACAAGGGGAAAAATGTGAAAAAGAAGATGAAATCTATTGGTGATAATAGCTGAGGGATTTTTTTGTAGCATATTGTGTAGGTCATAACTACATATCATTGTGATTCATCAGGGACCCAGCCATAAACAAAACATGAAGGCTGGCTCTAGAGGTGAAAGCATTTGTGCTTAGAGAGAATGGTGCCAGTTAACATGGGACATCGCTTATGGTAAGAAAAATCTTATCTTTCCTATTTATTTTCCATGTTGAAAAGCAACCCATGGCACTCACTTGTCTGGCCATCCTCTTGTGCTAGAACTTCCTGCCTCACCATTTCATATAGGATAAAATTAAAATTTCTTACACTAACACGTTTTCCTTCATTTTACCTCAATTTTTTTTCTAATCTCATTATATCTTGATATTTCTCCCTAAATGGTAAGCTAAGAAACCTAAAACTGTTTGCCATTCCAAAACATTTTCTAGCACTGGTCTACCTTTTTTTCTTCTTTGGTTTCTTACCCCAGTCAGCTGCTTTTAGGGAACTCCTGTTCGTTGTTTGAAACATAACTTAAATGCCCTTCTGTTTCATTCAAAACATTCATCAGACATCTTGTATGTGCCAGATGCTAGGGATGTCCCTGCCCTCATAGAGCTAGTTTAATCAGGTAGAAAATAGAGGAGACGTAATAAGCAACTGCAGTGCAGCATGCACTTTGTGATGAGTTATCTATACTGCTCTGAGATGGCATAAGAGTGTAACATGGTTTTATAAAATTCTCTCTTGATTTAGTTTTGAAGTCCCAGCTGGAGGCTGGTCAGTTTCTTTTTTTGAACAGTTAATTAACTCCATACCCCCAACCACTTCCTTATCAGGCTTTCACCTGCCTGAACACTATCCACCAGCCTAATTGCCCCAGGGCCAGGTACCAGACAATCAGGGATGATCCTGTGCCTCAGAGCCTGCTGAAGGTATTCAGACTCACTAATTTGGAGCCCGTGTACTCTGTATTGCCTGTTTCTTTCCATGGAAAGCACCATAAAGGTACTTGCCCGTGATTTTCCTTTCTCCCTCTGCTTTGACTCTGAGTGGCATGTAGTACTCTTACCCAAATCCTGTAATGTACACAGGAAAAGAGTAGTCAAGAGATCGCAACCTTCTTTTTAAATTTATCATCACTGGCCTGAATCCTTGTTTCATTTGTCTTGTCTCGTCTGCCATATTACAAACTCCTTTGGGCAGAGACTTTATTATTTATCTTTATGCTCTGAGACCTCACAGAGCCTGGCATACAGTAGGTGTTCAGTAAATATCAAATAGTAATAAGGTAATAGAATAAGCAAATAAACAAACGAATACTACAAAGTGGCACAATTGTTTTGATCTTGTCTTTTTGAGAGTTGTCTTATATCCAATTCTGCACCATGCTGATTTTGTCAATTACATGAAATTTAATTTAATACACTCTTTTTTCTTCAAGTTTAAATTATTTCCATACGACCAGTAATAATTTTGTAAGAATAATGCCCAAATATTCTGACTTTTCCTCTCTATTCTGAAAGCGAAAATTATCAGTGAATGAGTTAAGAATTCATTGCATGCTTTTCTCTTAAATGAATGAGATTTCTAGCAGATGTTTGGACTGTTAACAGTTTTTGCCATGACCCTATCAAACCTGACTGCAAGAAGCCTCCGAGAAATTTCTCACCCATTTCTTTTCTCTGGCTGGGGGCTGCAGTGTGCTCTCACAGTTTTTCACTTCACCCTGGTTTGTATCTTTCCAACATAATTTTATGTCCAACAATGAAATGAACTTCCTTGGAAGTACTGATGTCTATTGCTGGATGTCTGAAGCAGCAGTAGTTCACTTCTATCAGGATATCTTTCATTAGCAGGAAGATTAAAATAATACTTAATTTTTTTTTTCTATATATAAAACTTAAGCAATTCTTCACACTTTGAGGGAGGATGAACTCTTCTCAAAATGTTGTTAGTCAGAAGCTGAGGAAGACCCCATACTGGCATTCAGGAAAATATTTAAATGGTTCCCTTCTAGTTATTTTAGCAATAATGGAATTCAGCTCAGGAAGTTTATGTTAAATGTAATCTCACTGGAGTTTTCAGCGAGCTTTTCACCTTGCCTGATGGATGATAAAGAGTCAAGGCCTCTTTGAGCTAAACTGTACTCTTTTTTTATTACCCTCTCCTCTATTCTGACTAAAGAGCACATTTGATGTAAATGGAGAGTTTCATTTAAGACAGATCACAATCCAATTTGAATTCTTCTTATCAGGTTGGACTGCTCAAAAATGGTGCAGCAGGAGATTCAAACCTTGCTTGCTCACAAGGTTAATATTTACGAATATTGACTTCTGTTGAGCCCTTTGAAACTTAGAAAAAATAGTCTCTTGATTTCTCAGTGATAACACAGGAGGGTTTTTTTTTTTGTTTTTTGTTTTTTGTATTTTTTAGTTGGGCAGTGCACAATTTCGTATTTTTACTTTGAAAGCTGGTTTGCAAGGAGGTACATAAATATTATTTATCAAATTACTGGCATTTTTTGCAATGCAGCTTATGTTTTTATAATGACACCAGATTAAGAAGAGTGAAAGAATTGAGCTGCAAATATAAGCTTTGCACTCCCAATCTTATGTTAGAATAATAAATTCAGTTCAGCCATAACTTATTGAATATGTCTAATATTTCTGAAAATGTCTAAGATATTACTGGATATGTCATAGCAGAAATATGGAGAAATGGAAACTACAATGATCTGTGTGATTCTAGGTAAATCTTATAATCTTGCTGTTCCTTCTTTATTTTCTGTCAGATTCAGAGAACAATTTCTGCCTTGTTAGTTCTATAAAGTTAATGTAAAGATCACATATGACAGTGAATGTGGAAGTGACATGCTGTTTGATAAATAATTTGGGCTTATTCACTCTGAAGTTGAGAGAGAAAGAGAGAGACTTGGGAAGCAGGATCTGATTCGAAGTGATATTTCTACTCAAATTGGCTAGTCAACAATACGGTATCTTTCATTTGATAATCAGCCTCAGGGAATGTGCAAATCCATACCATTGCTTGGGCCTTTTCTTTTCCATTTCCTATTTAAGAAATTTCCAGCTTGGGTCACATTGTTTTGGGGAAGTTAACTAATCAAGTAAACTTATTTAAGCTGAAGTGTTAATGCATGGTGGTTATTGACTGCTATGCATTTTCATCTGTACACAGGGATGGCAAAGCTTCAGAAAAGCTATACACACACACACGCATACACATACATCCATAGATGTCCATACATATGCACATATTTAGTTTAATTCATAGATATTGAAAAATAAAATTCTTATATTAAAATCAATATGGACAAATTTTAAATTATGTCCATCATTTAAAAAACAAATTCACATGAAATTTTAAGATTAAAAAAAAAGCTTAAATGAATTCCATGCTTTTTGTAGGATGCTATGGTTATGTTTCCACAACTTCCAAGGGCACAAGTAACTTTTTTCTGTCATTAGCGTTGAACGAAAACGGTTTACAAATACTGGCTTAAGAATTAACTCCTTAAAAACAATCTATTTATAGAGGGGGAATCCTGGAAGCCTCGTCTTCATAAGTGAGGACTCATACAAAGTTTAGTGGCAAGGTGCAGGTATTTTAGAGTATGCCTACAACTTACAGAGAAACAGAGATGCATTAACAGACACTGAGAACTCAAAAGAGAAATGGGGAGAGGGAGCTAGGAGAGAGAACTTTCAGGTTCATTCAAACCATGTTAATCTGGAAAATCATTTGACTAGTTTTGTTTTGTTTTGGTTTTGGTTTTGTTTTTTTTGCCTAGACATTCTAGAATGAGATTAACCAACACTGAGCTCTTTCCAGAGCAGATTTCATAATTTTCATATAGGAGAGGCTTCGTGGGATAAATCTGTTGAAAGGGGTGGTTTAAGCTGAGGTTACATGCTGTGAATATATGTCTACTGTTCATAAAATGAAATGGAGAGATGAAAGGATGAAGGGGAAGGGAGATGATGGTGAGGATATTTAAAGTCTTTTAGCGCTTTGTCTCTCTTGGGGCTATTTTGAAGCTCTTGTATATTTTGACACTTTGGATATCTCTGGAAGGTAGAATAGTGAGGTGGAGGATTCAGACCTCGCTGGCTCACAAAAACCACCTGGTGTGATTGTTAAAATTTCACAAACTTAACCCAGACTTTTCCGGATGAGATCTCTTAGACAGAGGCCTGCAAATGTATATTTTTATCAAGTGCTTCAGGTGATTTTGTGAATCAGAAATACATAGGAAATACTGCTTTAATAGAAAAAGACAGAGGTTTGGAGCCAGACAGACCAAATAAAAATCTCAGCCACTTAGTAGCTACGTGACTTTAACTAAAGCAGTTTATATTTCTCTAGAATGAAAATCATAAATCCCTTTCTTATAGGATTGATTTAAGTCATAGAAAAGCATCCTGCGGACAACCCATGACATAAAGTAGACATTCAATACACATTTGTTTTCCTTTCACTCTACCAGGAACCTGGTGTTTGTTTTCTGTTTTCCTTTCTGTGCTAGCTGCTTAGCACCACTCCATAACTCATGGGAAGACCCTGCCCTTTCTCTTCAGTGAACATGGATGAAGTTCAGGCAGCATCAGCATGCACAGTAAGTGAAACAGAGATTACCTGAGTTCAGTAGAATTTTATCTTAGGCAAATGTCTACACTTACTTTGTGTTTTGTATACTATGTTTGCTGGGGTTGTTTTGACAATTAGAAAATATTTTAGTATTAAAATCTCAAATAGATCTCCCCAAATAAAACAAATTTTAAAACCTCAACCCAAAGGATAAACCTCTACCCATGCCAACCACACCTTATTTCCTCATTATTTTACAAAAGATTCAAACTTAAAGATGATAAATAATGGCCACTAGAAAGAAATGCAGCAAGAGGGATGAATATTTACATAGTAATAAAATAAAGTGGATATCATTGTTTGATTGACAAGGTGATTTTTTTCAATAGAAAGATCAGTTGTGCATTCAACACACACTTCATGAACACCTATTGAATATCACTGTGTAGCAGGCACTGCTGAATGCTTGGAATAGACACGGTTTCTCACTTCAAGGATTTTACAAATGTAAAGGTAAATGTATGATAGGAATATATTATATTGGTGGTGTGAGTAGTTTTAACAAGTCTTTATTTCCATAGGTTCATACTAACTCAAGAGTTTAGATTCCAGATAACTTTTGGAATCTAAAGCCTTTTGCATAGATATGCTGCCATTATAATCAACATCCTTTGCATTCCTCTCAATTAAACCAAGTTATATCCACATTATTAGTGTTCTGCAAAAAAATGCATAAAAGTTCTCAACTCACTTTGCCAATACATTTTACATAGCAGCCGCTGTTATTAACTCACTACTTTCTGCCAGCCCTTATTAAATACTTGTTCATAAATAGATTGCAAAGGTCTTCTGTACCCCAAGGTAAAAGAGGGAATTAACATTTATTGAACATCAACTAGGTGCCAAGTTTGTTACACTTATTTTCCATCCTCAAGGCTACAGCAAGTTGTCTTCTAAGGACTTCAGAACAAGGAACACAAGATTACCTTCTGAAGGGTCAACTACAAAGTCAGCACATGATGGAGGAAATTAGCCCTAAAAGAACCAGGCTAAAATAACAGAGTGGAAATGCCTCAGGAGGTTATTCAATCTTGAGGTAGCTCTGGACCTAACAAAGACTAGGCTACACCTGCCCAATAAGGTTGAATCACAGGCGATGATACTAATAAACTCCAAGAGAGAAAATATACCATCTGAGGTTGGTCTGAATATGTGTAGTTAGTACATTCAAGAGAATGTAGATAAGGACCTGGTCAATTTGTTCTAGCACTGCCTGGAAGACAGGGAATCTTGGTCAACAGAGGTTGGGTAGGTCATTCTTAAATTGCCAAAGTCACCCCCATTTTATAAACAGAAAATATCTTAGAGGATACCTTTTCCCAAGATTATTACATTTCTATAATTCTGACTTTCCACTCACCTAAGTAAAATTCTGATTAGGACTTAGCTTTGTAAGGAAAGTGATGGCTGAAAGTAGGCATTCATCATGAAGATTTCAAATAATTGAATGCCTGGAATACATTTTTTTTCCTGATTAAAGTTTTACACTTACATCTACCCCTTAGAATCTAGATAAGATTGTTTCAGCCTCCCATATCATGCTTCATTTAAAGTTTAATGCTGTTTCTAATATTTCCATGAGTTCATGCTGAGGCAGAGAGGGCAGGTTTACATTCATAGGATTACCTTTGGTTCTAATTTGCTAAATTTCCCCACTTTGGATCTTCTAGTTGTTCCTTTACATCTTCTCAGCCATTGATCCAGGAAAATCAACCTATTTTCTTCATAAACACACAAAAAATATCCAATATATATAAGGCAAGAGTAGCCATGTGATCTTCCCTGAAGTTTTGAGATATTGGGACTTTAGGGTGGAGCAAATAACATTAAACTGAGCCTTAGGTATCCTTGTTTCCTTTCATTATCCTAGTGGTATCTTCTTTGAAATCCACTTCCCCCATTCTTTACTCCTTCAGTCTTAGACCTGCCCACATACCTACCTGGAGAGACACACACACCAGCACACACACACAGGCACACACACTTTCCCATTTTCTTGAGAAGATATTTTAGCTTTCTCCAGCACCTACCTAGAACCCAACTGAAGTTTTGAAATATCTACCAATGAGGATATTTTCAAAATAGGTCCTCTTTTACAGCACAGTTTTGAGAAATGGTTCAAGATCAGATTTCCAGTTACAGTAGCATTCTGTTGTCTGCCTCCATCTTCTGTATGTTTTGGTGTGTTTTTCATAAAGTGATCACCTCTAGGGCTGTCATAGACTAGATCACTTGGCTTTCAGAGCAGGGGCCTAGATCCAGGATTTGAGGTCCAACTCACCCTTGGCTAGACTGTCTGCCATTCACAGTATAGGCTCTCTTCTCTCTGTCATAGTTCCTTATACTTATATGTTCAATTATCTCTAAGGATCTGGTTTCCAAGGCAAGTAGCTTAGATAATGTCTTTGAATAATTATAGCTTCTCTAACATCTACAAATTCTAGAAATTATTACTATTCTCTAGCTGATTGAACTGAGGCTTAGTGGAGTTTAGGTACTTGTCCAAAGCTGCACAGCATGTCGCAAAGCTGGAATTTATCTTCAGGTCTAGCTCCATCCTTGTGATCTTTCTGCAGCACCTATGAAGCTTACATTTTACTGAGATCCTGTTTCTGTGTCTAGTGGTGCAAATATTCCTTAAAGTACAAATGATTTTTTTACAAAGTCCCTTCTATAACTCTGCTAAGATATTACTCTAGTGTGGGATCTTAAAAATTGTTCTTCAAAAGTTCAGAGACATCCTTTGTCAAAAGGACTAGCAAAACTACCTCCACTTGTCTATTTCACTTCCAAGACACATAATGCAAATGTACCAAGCCCAGTTGTCCCATTTTCCCAGAGCAGGCATGAGGTCAGCTACATGTGGTTATTTGGAGTTAACGTGTGACAAAGTAGAACATCATATTTGTAGCAGAACAATTTGAGAAAACTGAACTGAAACTAGGAAGTAGGATGCATAGAAGATCTTTGGCAGCATTGATTTATAATGATTTGAACTGCTATATTCAATCATATCTATGGCTATGGTTCTAAATGCAAATTTCTTGATAAATACTCAAACTACATTTGGGGAGAGGAATAATAGCACATTTTTAGGGATGTGGTCTGTATTCACTGCCCCTCTAGAGAGTCAGCTCTTTCTAGTATAAGCTTGGAACAGAGTCCAGGGTCAATAAATATTTGAAGAATGAGACTTCAATTGGAAATTTTGGCGGAAGGCTTCTACATTGTAGGAAAGGTAGGAATGGAAATCCTACCCTCATTCTACAGAGTATAGAGAGGCTATCAATAAACCATCTTTATTTTATTCCTTAATACTTAAGCTGGAATGGGTTTCTACAAAGTCACTGCTTACTGCACCTTGCCTCTGTAATTCATGATGGTTCCGTTCTGACATAGGTCTTAAAGGAACCTGAGTTATCATTTAGGATGAAGAGAAGAAAAGCAGAACATTAATGGCAAAATAGATGGCAAGGTCAGAAAAAAATTTGGCTGTAGGAGGGAAGAGTCTTTTGAAGAGCAGTGAAGAGCTCGATGAGGCAAAGGGAGTATATGGATGACAAAGTGGTGGGAGAGAGTGAGGAAAAGAGAAAAGATTGGAAGAATCTTGCCAATCTGATTGGCAAAAATCAGACCACAGAGGCACTCAGTGTTATATTTAAGAGCCTGGCCTTATCCTATAGATAACACCTACTGGTCAACTATTAATTCCTATTAATAGAACTTTCCTCCTAATCACCGAGGCAGAAAAACAAATAATCAGCAAAGATCAGGTGGGGAAATAAAAATAAAAAAGGTTGAGGTAGAAAGAACAAAATTATTACAGTCAGAGAGACCTGGTTCAGATCCCAGGTGTGAGCTTAGACAAAGCATCAGTTTCTTCTAATAACAACAACAACAATTCCAGTGTTATTTGTAAGAAATAAATGATAGATACCCAAGTCCTTGTTTATTGCCTGGCAAGTAACAGTTGCCCCCGAATTACATCCACTGAA
Source organism: Theropithecus gelada (assembly GCF_003255815.1). Classification (NCBI taxonomy): domain Eukaryota; kingdom Metazoa; phylum Chordata; class Mammalia; order Primates; family Cercopithecidae; genus Theropithecus; species Theropithecus gelada. The sequence goes on along the minus strand of NC_037672.1, from coordinate 11,837,523 downwards.
GGATCTATATGGTGGTGGAGCCAAGGGTAAGAATGACATGCATACAGGCTAGATAATTGCTTTTATTGTGACAACAACAATTACCTTAGTAATAATATTAGATAAATATGTATTGAACACCTGATGCATGCCAGGTACTGTTCTAAGCACGTTACATGCATTGACCCATTTCACTTTCATGACAGTTCTATGCAGTATACATTATAATCATCATTCTTTTGCAGATGGGAAAACTGCAGCAAGGTGAGGTTAGGGAACTTGGCCAGTTTCAGACACCTAGCAAATGGCAGAGCCAGGATTTAGGGCACCCTGCCTTCATATGTACACTCCTAGTCGCTACTTCATACCATTTTATGTTTGGATAGTGCCTTCTAGCAAAATACATGACACAAAGAAATTACTCTGTTAATATTTATTTAACATGTGGATCCAGGATCTATGGTGAAGGTAATCTTTTGAGATAAGCACACATTGCTTCATTTTATAACTGGGTACACTGAGGCTCAGTTTGCCTAAATAATTCAGAAAGACCACAGATATAGTAATTTGTGGAGCTGTGCCAGGAAATCAGGTTTCCTCAACTCCAGTACAGAGCTGCCTCCCTTGCCTGGGATGGGAGAGCACCTGAAAAATATTTCTCATCATCAGAAACAATCATTTGGGATACTTGAGATTTTGTAAGGTACTGTCTTCACTTATAATTGCAAAAAAGATAAGATAACATTAGTTATTAATACTACTACTTTTATTACACATGAGTGGCACTTTACAGTTCACAAGATGTTTTGCAAATATTTTCATTTAATCTTTGTCATTGCCTGCACTGACCCTGGACTTTAACACTGGGTTGATTCTTTGAGAAACATACCTCTGTAAACAAACATCCGTTACAAACAAATATTCAATGCTACTAAATGTCTGCAGTTTGAGGCAATAACTTTGTTCCTTTCTTCTCTTTCCCAACTCCTCACATCACCTGTGGTTTGATTTTTACCTTCTTAGTGCTTACTTTTATTCCATCTCCATCCCATCCAAAAATACGTCTTTTCCTGACTCAGTGTTTAGCATTTGGACCTCCACTCTCCTGCCCGGGTTTTAGTTGCATCTGTACTTTGTGCCTCCGAAGCTCACATATGAAAAGAATAAAGTCCCTGATTCAGGCACCATCTGTCCCAAGGCTGGTGATCAGTCAGGCCAGCCTCAGCCCCAGTCGAGGACCAGCTTGTGGGGTGAAAATTCATGCATTCACAGATGAAGAAACAGGCTCAGCAAGGTCATGCAACTTGCTTGAGATTGTAGCTGTCCTTGTTAGTTCTCTCTCGAAATCCGGTTTTGTTGTTGTTGTTGTTTTTATTATTCTTTATTATATGACTTGTGATTTTTTAGCTGGGCACCTGCCTGAAATAAGACCCAGCCTCCCTTGAAGTTAGTTGTGGTCACATGGCTAAGTTCTAAGGACTAGTTTGTTAAGTGGCAGGTGGATGTGGTGACACAGAGAACAGCTGCCCTGCACACTCTTCTTCCTTTCTGAGGGTTAGAATGTGGACAGGGTGGCCTGGAGTCCAAGCAACTATCTTAAGACATGAGGTGGAGGCTGCATGTTGAGGATCAGTATAATAGTGATGCAAATATTCTATGAATTAAAAATATAAATGCTCTTTCACAAAATCCCTTCCACATCTCTGCTAAGATATTATCTAAGAAAATGTGAGAAGCTGGATCTCTCATGATTGTTCAGTCACCTTACATTGGACAGCTTACTTCTGGACTCTGTTATATGAGAAATAAAGAGACTTCTATTTCATCTGAGCCACTATTATTTTAGATTTATTTTTTGTCTCTCAGAGTTGACCTAAATCCTAACTGATTTGAGACCACACAACTAGTTAACAGTAGAGCTGCACGTAAGGTCAGTTCTTTTGATTCCAAATTCAGTTGTTTTTATTTTACCCTATGGAAACTGGAACCTTCATCCACCTCACTTTCAGGGGTTCCTGCAAAGATGAAATAAGGAAACAGGTAAGAGAGCTCTTTGTAAATGGTAAGGCCTCATTTATATGCGAGCAGAAGCAACATTTTGCATTTGTGGAGAACCGTGGAAAAATACTTAATGTCTCAGCTTGCTTGTTGGTTGAACAGGTAGGGAAAAAAAATTTAAAAAGCAAAAAGCCATGTTGTGCTGGAGACCTGGATTCCAAATGAACCGGAAACTCCTTTGGCTGATTCTTGGGCAAAAGATGCCTTTCAAGTGGGGAAGGATGAGTTACTCCTGAGCATCCAGGACCTCTCTGACTAGCTGTGGTTTAATGCTGCCCAAACTTTTGTGTAAATACACCTACAGCTTAAGTAAAATAGGAAGGATTGGGAATCTGAATTGCCCTGGTTGGGATATTCTCTGTTTCCAACATCTGCTCACGAAGGAAATTGTATTAGTAATAAGTCAAATTCCTAGTGTTGGAATTTGAGTTGCTTCAGTAGTGAGTGGCCAGGTTTGCAGAGGCTTGTTTGCTTTATGAAGAGTATTGAGGCAGTCTTTGCTGGCCAGAAGTCTCTCACCAAAGACCGATTTTCACACAGGGCTTTTCATAGTTTTTGCCTTGAGCCAGGTTCAAATACCAAGTAGTCTCTTGGGGATATTTTTGCAAGTTTGCTCTTTTTCCTTTTGCAATTGGCAAAGGGCAACAAAAGCCAATGCTTAGAAGGTATGCATATGCCCCGCACACTTTGTTGGGCTCCTTTGAAAGGTGTTGGGTTGCATCTCAAAGCAAACCACTGTTTTGGAATATGCTGAAGTTGTTTTCAGTCTTCATTGCATAATTCAGGACTGGTAGTGCCCCAGTGTGAAAAGATAGGGCAAAATACAGTCATGACACAAGAGATAGGTCAAGGAAGACAGGGACATAAAAATGAGGTGAAGAAATCATGGTGATAATAATATGTAACATTCACTGAGTATATTTATGCACCAGGCACTGTGCTAGCACTTTACATATGCTGTAGTAATTAATCCTCCTAATGATGCCACATGCCAGAATGATATTTAAAATATTTAAGAGCAAGTAGAACATAGATAGCATCAATGGGTGAAAATAAATGTTGCCTTAGTGCTGGGTCTGGGTCCTGGAAGTTCCGTGCCACAGCAGATACTAGCCCTATTGTGTCTGGACTGTGGAGGAGAGAATTAGGGTGAGAAGGAGAGTATGCGTACTGGGCCAATCTTCTCTCTTTGCTCCCCTCCCTGCTCCTCTTATCCTATCTGTTCTTTTTTCTCTACTTCCCGTTGCCTTCTAATCAAGCATTCTGGAAAGTGAGAGTATGGTTCTCCCACACATGGACTATACTAGCAGGGACTTCCAGCTATGATCTTGAAATAAACAATATGAGCCTAACTTAAAGCAAGCTGGATTCAAAGAGCAGGGGAAAGGAGCATAAAAGGATTATCAATGATTTTGAGATCAACAGCTCTCAAACTGTTTGATCTCAAGATTCCTTTTAATTTTAAAAAATATTGAGGACCTCAAAAAGATGTTTTTTATCTTTATTTGCTGTGTAAAGTGAGAGTTTTTGAAAGCTTATTAACACATTCAAAACCAACAAGTATGGTCATAGTTCTATTAAAAATCATCGTTTTATATTTTTGCAAGCCTTTTACTTTATTTTTTTTCATTGCAAACATTTGTAATGGTTGATTTAATGGAAGACAGCTCCTCTCCTATCTGCTGCTTCATTCAGTCAGTGTGATAAATTGTTTTAGTTGAAATATATGTAGAAAATTCAATCTCTCTACACAAACACACACACATAGTTGAACTTAAAATCAGCTTTTCAAAAAATTATTGATGTTCTTCTTTTGTACTATATCAAACTTGCCAAGGATCATTTGTAAAAGATGAGTGTGTAATCTTAAATGATATTGATAAACTTTTGATTTTCTATTATACTAAAAGCCATCATTTATCTTGACTTTTGAATGGGTCTTTTACCCGTATTTGATTTTTTAATATTGTTCAATACTTGAAAATTTGGTTATTTGAATTATTTAGATTTTCTAAATTAACACTAAGATTTATATTTGTTAATATCATCACCGACCTCATCAGAAAAGTCTGTAAGTATTTAGAAGCTGTCAATCTCATGGTGGAGGATACAGGGTTTCCAAAATTCTAATTTTGACTGGAAAGCTTGAATTTTATTATTGACAACAAATAGTGTCATTTGTTTACCTTGACTTGATAGCTTCACTTCATTCACTTGCAGGAAAATGTTTGCCAAATACCCAAGTTTGATTAAATATAGTTTGTCAGTTTTTATTTGGAATAGAAATGGCATTCTGTGAAAAACAAAAACAAAACCAAAAAAGCAGTAGCTCAGCTTGCAACTCAAAGAACTGCACCAGTGTTTGTCCTGGAGACAATCATCAGACTTTCTGTAGCCAAAGTGTTTTATGCATACTTCACATTTTACCACACAAAATATTAAAACATGGCTAATAATCAAAAATTGAGATTTAATAAAATTAATGTTTTAGTGTTTTTTCTAGGTTATTCTTAAGTGACACTGGCTTCTTTTCCTCTTTTAAAATTTCTTGCAAATATATAATGGTGAAAAATTGCTACTCAGCTATGTAATAAAGATATTCACTCAATTTTATTTTTATTTTATTTTATTTTATTTTATTTTATGTTGTTTTATTTTATTTTGAGACAGAGTCTCACTCTGTCACCCAGGCTGGAGTGCAGTGGCTTGATCTCGGCTCACTGCAACCTCTGTCACCCGGCTCAAGTGATTCTCCTGCCTCAGCCTCCTGAATAACTGGAATTACAGGCGCACGCCACCATGCCTGACTAATTTTTGTATTTTTAGTAGAGGTGGGGTTTCACCATGTTGGCCAGGCTAGTATCAAACTCCTGACCTCAGGTGATCTGCCTGCCTTGGCATTCCAAAGGTCTGGGATTACAGGTGTGAGCTACCACTCCCGGACTAACGTAGTTTTCATATTTGCAGCTACATTTTTAATTTCACAAGTTACTGTAACTTGTGAAAGTGATAGTGCTATGATTTATTTTACTGACTTTTCATTCAGCAGGCATTTGTAAATGTCAACTCTACATAGTTTTATTAAGCTCTTAGTTATTGGGTGTCCTCCTTTAGCCAATGCAATATATAATTTATCCTGTAAGATGCTTCAATAGCTTTGTTTGTTTGTTTGTCTGTTTCTGAGATGAAGTCGTTCTGTGTGGCCAGACTGGTCTCGATCTCCTGGGCTTAAGTGAATCCTCCCAAGTAGAGTAGGTGGGACCACAGGCACACATTACTGCACCTGGCTCGGCTGTTTCATGTTAGTTTGAAAAACTGTAACAGACAGTTGTTGTCATAAGGAGCTCATCGTGCATTCATTGAAAATATTTGGTTTTCTTAAATTCCGAATGATTGATCTCTAAATGGCACCTCAATTTAACTGGCACCATAATACTATTTAAAAAGTATGTGTTGCATAAGACACAATAAAGTAAAATACTTTTTGTGATAATATCACTTTTTATTTTAGTTTTTTAAACTTTTTTTTATATTATAGTTTTCTCAGTTTCTTTGGTGTAGATTCCTCTCTTGGATTGGTTAGAGAACTCTGAAAAATCATTTTTTTTTTTTTCAGAATGTTTAGATGTGGATTGAAATAGTCTTCTAATCTCCCTTTTTAAGCAAAGGATCTATCTTCAAATACAAGTGTAAGTAAGTACACAACTATGTACTATTTCTTGTGTTTTACATAATCATAAGAAAAATTTTGGAATTTTCAGCAAATGATTTTTTTGACAATAGTGAGGTTACAATGATTTTAGCAGTTACAACCAAGTACAGCTAATAGGAGCACAGTAGAGGTTCTAGGAATAAATCTAGTTATCTCTGAAAGTATACAAATTTATTCTGTAGCACTACATCAGAAAATTCTAGAAAATATAATACACAAATGCACATTCCATTAGTCCTCAGAGTGATGACATTATTACATATTATGAAGAATTTGAAAAGGATCACTGTATAGTTGCCCAGAAGTGAGAATAAAAAGGTCAAATAACTTAATAGTACTACAAAAATAGTTTTGGCCTTACAGGTCTCCTGAAAGGGTGTTACAGAACATGTGATTACATTTTGTTTGAAAGTATTACTAGCATTTAAGGTTGAAGTATTTTTATAGACAGAAAGAAACATAATATATGAATTGATCAGTGCTATTAATTGCATTTTATCCCTCTCCAAAAGATACGCTGAATTCCTACCCCTAGTACCCCAGAATGCAGCCTTATTTGGAAATAGAGTCATTGCCGATATAATTAGTTAAGAGGAAGTCATACTAGAATAGGGTGAGCCTACTCTGATATGTTTGGTGTCCTTAGATGAAGAGGAGAAAATCATACTGTAAAAAGATTGCCATGTGACAACGGAGACAGAGATTGCAGGGTTTTAGCTGCAAGCCAAAGAATGCCAAAGATGGCCAACCATCACCAGATACTAGGAGAGTGGCATGTAACAGACTCCTCAGAACCCTCAGTAGGAACTAACCGACTCTGCCAACCCGGGATTCAGCCTCTGGTCTCCAGAACTTCAAGACAATGAACCTCTGTTGTTTTAAGCCAATGAGTTGCTGGTGCTTTGTTGTAACAACACTAGGAAACTAATACAATTAGAGCACAATTAGCTTGCCCTAAAGAGCCATAGGTGAGATAGACATTCAGGGTCTGGAAGTCCATCCTCGTTACCCAGCAGCTCTTGGGCTTCCACCACCAGATGTTACCATTGCCAGGGCCCTGGGAATTGTTTCACTCTTTGGAGTCCTGAGGCCGTTTAAAAGGAAAAACAGCCCTCCCTTGCTCACAGAAACCTAAATTAGTTTACTGATGTTCTTTTGCTGGCTGCCTGGATAGAATGGGACCAACGCATAGGGTCTGAAGCATGTTTTCTCTGTAGCCTAGCTTCAAAGTGGATATTCTGAATAATGCTTAAGGCAGGAAGAAAAAAAATAGCATTCACTTTCATCCTTGTGCTGAGACCTTCATCCTGAACTCATATGTTTGCCTCAGGAGATCTCTTTTTATATTCTCCCTAGAAATCTTCCATATTTTGTCACATTCAGTTTGACATTTTGGGGTTTGGTTTTCTCCCCTGTGTCTAACATTCATTGATGATATCAAAATCAATCTATCAATTTACCAATCACTAAAGGGACCAGCGAAGGCAAATGTCCCTTAGGAAAAGTGGGCTGCAGATTATCACCAGCTGGCTGTGTTTAATAGATAGGGAGACTCAAGTGACAGAGAAAGACGTTTACATTGATTAATACTGGAGCACAAAGAGAAAATAAATACTATCCAGAAAAGCACCTATTGCTTTAACCGGCAGCCCCTCCTCCTTCCCATAAAACAACCTCCTTTCTATTGAAACTGTCTTCAACATGAGACCTCCCAATGACTTCAGTTTCAGAGGTTAGGAGCTCTCCCCTGCAACAAAACACAGCCTCATGCCTTTTTTTTCCTCCTTTTTTTTTTTTTTTTTTTTTAACTAATTCATGGTCACTACATGTGGGTTACCCTGGTATTACTCTTTCAGTACAGACACAAACTATTTTGCCACAATTAATGTTTTGGTCAACAATGTGCAGACTTAAAGCCCTGAGTTATATGACTAGGCAAATAAAACCAGACCGCAGAATTTGGTCTACCCTGGTTGGCTATGATTCACCCATATGGGCAAGCCAGCAGCAGGCTTGCTGCTATCCAACAACCCTAGGAAAATCAGACTGTCATATTATACTTCTTTGTCCCTTTATACAGATGCAGAGTCAGTCTGTTGAAATTGTGGAGCTCAAATATTTAACTTGTGTAATGCAGTGGAACAATTTCAACAGGTAGAGATTAGTCAAGTATCCACACTGAAAAACATTCACACATCACTTAGAGAAGTGTGAGGTTCTGGCCATTATCGCAGGAAGGGAGCAGCTTGGGAATCCATGATATTTACGGATTCCAAAAAATTAGTTATAATAGATCTCTCTTTTTTTGAGAGGCTCAAACTGAAAACTGAAAATTATTGATTTTGTGAATAAATATATTTTCTTAAATGATTTAGAAAGCTCTGTTTATTCATTTACCGACAGTGTTTAGAATATATAGTAGCCAGTATGTCTGCAGATATATTTATGTTGGACTGTTTGGCTTGGTTTCACCTCTGTAATAATTTATAACAGTTTCAATGTAAACCCACCACTGAACAGGTCAAGAAGGTCCCGGATTTTAACCATCGTCGTTGTAGATAAACCCCCAGCACTCTTCCCACCACAGTTCCAGCTCATCCCTCACTATCAGGCCTGTGAAAAGTCTTCACTTAGGAAAGTTTAAATGTTAAGGAATTTTAATTCATTTTCTTGTTTCACATCTTTGTTTTCCCTTTTAAAAGCAGGTTATATTTAGTTTTAAGAAATAGATCTTTGGAGACCCTACTGAATTAAAAATTTTATTTTCTCATAATTTTTAAATTGATGAAAAAGACTAATCTTTATGCATTTAGTTGTGCTGCATTTGTGTAATTGACAGATACTGGCCTTAAAAAATAAGAAAATAACTGACTTTCAGACATTCTCTTAGTATGTATCATATTCGATCAGCTGATGAGACACATCAGTGTTTGGACTGTAGTTTTGCTATGATTATTTTTTCTGGATTTTCTAGATATTAGATTTATGTATACTTCTAGATATAATGTTGACAGACTCTTACTGTCAAAACATCCTTATTGTTAATGTCTTATATTTCAGTTATGAAATCAGTAAAACTCCTTTAATAAAATTTAAAAATGTTTGTTTTAACTACTCATATAATATATGTATTATTTTGGCAAGTAGAAGAAATAGTATCTTTCCCAAGGAAGAAAATCCAACTTTTAAAATAGTTTACAATATGCATTTGAGACAGAATGAACATTTTTGAGGGAGATTAAACTGATAAGAAAGGAACACTTAGCAGTGAGCAAAATGTATAGAGTCCTAGATCTTGTGGTGAATAATCCTTATAAAAGATGTTTCATAATTAGGAACTAGTGTGTTGACAAACTGGTTGTCACACTCTGTTTAGTAACATTTATTGTTCCTACATTTGTTCATCTACTTATTCAAAAAATATTTATTAAGCACCTATTCTAAATTCTGGCAGTATTTTCTTCTTGCATGATTTTGGAAAGTAGGTGTTGTTACCTCAGGTTTGTTTGTTCATTTGTTTTTGATAGAGTCTTGCTCTGTTGCCCAGGCTGGAGTGCAATGGTGCAATCTCAGCTCACTGCAACCTCCGCCTCCCAGGTTCAAGTGATTCTCCTGCCTCAGCCTCCTGAGTAGCTAGGATTACAGGGGTGTACCACCACGCCTGGCTAACTTTTGTATTTTTAGTAGAGACGGGGTTTCACTATATGTTGGCCAGGCTGGTCTCGAACTCCTGACCTCAAATGATCCACCCGCCTCATCCTCCCAAAGTGCTGGGATTACAGGTATGAGCCACCGCACCCGGCCTCCTCAGTTTTACAGATGATGAAAGCGAACATCTGAGAGATTACTTAAGTTGCTCGATATTCACACAGCTAGGACACAGCAGAATCGAGACCTGAACAAGTACAGGCAATTACAGTCTGTCTGTTTCCAGAACAACGTTGAGTGGTTGTAAAGCTGGGTTCGAAATTAAACAGATCAGTACATGAATCCTGGTGAGTCTACTCACCAACAATGTGACCTTGGTCCAAGTTGTTCAACCACTCAAGACTAGTTTTCTCTTGTTTACATTTGCATTCATTTGTTCCCCAATCAGCTGGTTAAGACTCAAAAAGCTAAGCTAAGTGTGGTTGCTGACGCCTGTAATTCCAGCACTTTGGGAGGCCAAGGTAGGCAGATCACTTGAGGTCAGGAGTTCAAGACCAGCCTGGGCAACATGGTAAAACTCTGTCTCTACTAAAAATATAACTTAGCTAGGTGTGGTGGTGGGCACCTGTAATCCCAGCTACTTGGGAGGCTGAGGCAGAAGAATTGCTTGAACTGGGGAGGTAGAGCTTGCAGTGAGCCAAGATTGCACCACTGCACTCCAGCCTGGGCGACAGAGCGAGACTCCATCTCAAAAAAAAAAAAAAAAAAAGCTCCAAAAACCTTTACTCTGAGTATGGGGCTGTATCTAGGCGCCTTTAACTCTGGGCATTAAACTTAAGAGGCAAAAAGGAAGTTCATGATTACTGACTGATTCACCAGGATAAGATATTCCTTAAGAATCTAAAAATTAAAAAACAAACACAAACTATAACATTAAAATTAGATTGTAATATTTCATAAAGTTAACTAAAAAGAAAAACATAATAATAACCTAATTTTCCACTTTTTTCCACTATCGAACCCTAATATTTTCCCACTAACTACCCTCTCTATATATGTAGATGCCTGTGTGTGTGTGCGTGTATTTACACAAGGAGAATCACATTACAATTTTATAAAAACTGTGATATAAATGTAATATTTCCAAATGCATAATTTTAATGGCTAGACAATATTGGATATATGGATGGAGCACTCCTCATTTAATGACTATCAAATTGATAAACCTTTAACTGCAAGAAACATTCTTATATATTTTCTTACTTGCATGTTAAGCATCACAGGAATAAATCTTGGAAATGAGATGTCTGAATCAATGTGTATGCCTCATTGAACTATTAACGCAAAATGCACTCTAGAAAAATTATGTGAATGTATACTACGTATCCATTTTCTATTAACACTAAGTTTCTGTACCTTTAAAAACCTTTTGCCAGTATAATATGGGAAAAATTATAACTTTAAACAAACTATTTACTTAGCACAATGAGAATGAATATCTTTTAAAAACATGCTTTTTATTTTAGAACAATTTTAGATTTATAGAAAAAATTTGAAAATAGAGAATTCCTAGACACTTATTTCTCCTATTATTAACATCTGATATTAGTATGGCACAGTTGCTAAAACTAATGAACCACCACTGATACATTATTATTAACTAAAGCCCGTGCTTTTTTCAGATGTTCTTAGTTTTTACCTAGGGCCCATTTTCTGTCCAGGACACCATATTACTCTCAGTAGTCATGTCTCCTTAGGGTCCTCCTCATCTTAAGAGTTTCTCAGACTTTTGTTGTTTTTGATGACCCTGACACTTTTGAGGCATATTTGTTGGTTGTTTGCAGAATATCTCTTCATTGGGGTTTGCCTGGTATTTTTCTTATTACATTGGGATTATTTGCACAACAAGAGAGGTGAAGTGCTATTTTCATCAGAGTATATCCAGGGTACATGCTGTCAACATGACTTATAAATGCTGGTGTTAACCATGTTCGCCTGGGAGAGGTAATGTTAGTCAGTTTCTGCACTATAAAGTTACTCTGTTTTTCTCCATTTCCATAGGGTACTCACTGGGACGAATTCACTACGAATAGCCCCCCACTTAGAGAGAGAGAAGTTACCCTTCATCTACCTAAGAACTAGGTATCTACATAAATTATTTGGAGTTCTTCTGAAAGAGGGATTTGTCTATTATACATTTATTTATTCATTCATTCATTTATATATTTATATCAGTATGGCCTCATGTATATTTATTCTATACTTTATGTTATCCTCTGATTCTATTTTATTTAATATTTTACTCAAATTGTTTCCACTTGACTATTGGGAGCTCCTTCAGTTGATTCTTATGTCATGTTAATATGCCCTCACCTACCTACCTTCCTTCCTTCCTTCCTTCTTCCCTCCCTCCCTCCCTGCTTCCCTCCCTAACTCCCTTCCTTCCTTCCTTCCTTCCTTCCTTCCTTCCTTCCTTCCTTCCTTCCTTCCTTCCTTCCTTCCTCCCTCCCTCCCTCCCTCCTTCCCTCCCTAACTCCCTTCTCTCTTTCCTTCCTTCCTTCCTTCTCAGCATTTGTTTTTATTTGCTGACACTACAAAGTGCTCCAGGCTCTTCTTTCATATATCCTGCCCAGAATGAACATATTTTAATATGTAACTCTTGTATTACTGTTTTTCTGAGAGTTTTTTCATTTTTTATTTGCTTATTTTTTCATTAAGATATTTGTCTATTTATTGATTGGTTTTAAAGATTTTTAAAAACACCTTTAAGGCAATTAAATGGCCTTAAATGAAAAGCTGGAATATAGTTGTTAAACTCCCACACTGGGATAGTTATAATAGTGGTAGTTGTGAGTGGATGGGTAAGGGAGAGAGGAGAGAGAAAGAGAAATGTTCTTTCTTAAGCTATTCATCTTTAGGTAATTTCCTGCTTTTATCGTGCCCTTATCATCTAATACAATTAATTATTTGTTTCCTACATTTATGGAGTATTGCTCTTTCTGTCGCAATGTTAAAAATATACTTTTATTTATTTCCTCCTGGTATAATGGAAAGGGCCCTGCATTCACAGCCATCACTTATTGGAACATCTATTTTTTGCTAAATAGAATGCTGGGCCTTTTATATATATTATTAGTAAATGTCACAAGAACTCTGAAAGGTATGTGTACAATTAGTTTTGCCATACAAATAAGAAAATACAGTCTTCAAGAGGATGCATTGCACAAGGTCAAACTTTTACAATATTGCAGATTTGGGATATAAACCAATTCCCTGACTGCACTAACTATGCTCTTTGTTCTTTTCCATGCTGACTAATTATCAGAAGAGATATATATATATATATATTTTCTTTTTTACAAAGTCCCGCTCTGTTGCCCAGGCTGGAGTGCAGTGGCATGATCTCGGCTCACTGCAACCTCCACCTGCTGGGTTCAAGTGATTCTCCTGCCTCAGCCTCCTGAGTAGCCGGGATTACAGGTGCATGCCACCATACCCAGCTAATTTTTATATTTTTTAGTAAAGACGGGGTTTCACCATGTTGGTCAGGCTGGTTTCGAACTCCTGACCCTGTGATCTGCCTACCTCAGCCTCCCAAAGTGTTGGGATTACAGGCATAAGCCACCACCCCAGCCTATTTTTTTTTTATTTTAGTAAGAAACATTCAGTCTGCTTCAACATCAGGAATTCATGTGTCATTGTTAGTTTCTTCATTATAAAATGAACTACTAGAAATAACACAGAATATAATGTTTGTCATTGAAATGTGATGTTAGGTAATTGGGTAAACTGGCCATACAGTTTACACATACTGTTGCTTCTGCATCTGGTGCTGGGACTGAATTCAGCAGGGCAGAAGGAAAGAGGATCTGTGGACCCAGCTATTGCTCCATGGTAACAAGGGAAGCAAGCAAACTAGTGACAACTGACACAATGGCACCTGGTGGCCTGCCCTGACCAGCAATCCCATTACTGGGTATATCCCCAAAGGATTATAAACCATTCTACTATAATGACACATGCCCACGCATGTTTATTGCAGCACTATTTACAATAGCAAAGACTTGGAACCAACCCAAATGCTTATCATTGATAGACTGGATTAAGAAAACGTGGCACATATACACCAGGGAATACTATGCAGCCATAGAAAAGAATGAGTTCATGTCCTTTGCAGGGACATGGATGAAGCTGGAAACCATTATCCTCAGCAAACTAACACAGGAACAGAAAACCGAACACCACTTGTTCTCACTCGTAAGTAGGAGTTGAACAATGAGAATACATGGACACAGGGAGGACATCACACACTAGTGCCTGCCGGCAGGTGGAGGGCAAGGAGAGGTGGAGCATTAGGACAAATATCTAATGCATGTGGGGCTTAAAAGCTAGATGACAGATTGATAGGTGCAGCAAACCACCATGGACATGTGTACCTATGTAACAAACCTGCACATTCAGCACATGTATCCCAGAACTTAAAATAAAACAAAATAAAAAATATGGCTGAAGCTTTACTTTTGCCTTCAAACTTGGCTGAAAATTCTGTCATGGCCCGCCCTAATCCAGACCCTCAAAAGTGAGGCGATTCTGTGAAACAGAGCTCCTGCTTAGCTGAGTTGACACAATACAAATTCACGATTTTTTTGCATTATTTGAAGTAGAAACTGTGGGACAATTGCTCACTATCCATCTTCTCTTTTATTGATAGCAATGGACCCCTGCTTTTCATTCGGAGTAATAATGTTTATATCTAAAATCAAATAAAAACAAAACAAAACAAATAAAACACCATACTCCTTTGCGGGAGGCCCCGATTGGCAACGGTAATTTGTGGTAATGGCAATGAGTTCTGGTCAATGAAATGTAACCAGAAATCACTTTGTAAAACTTATACAGAGCTTAGGCTCATATGGTCCATGCCTTTTATCCTTTGCCCCTCTTATTTCTTTTTGAAAGCCTGATGCGATGTTGGAGGCAAAGCAGTCATTTTCAGACCTTTTGCAACCTCAGTGAGATAAGCATGAAAACAAAAGCCACACACAGAATGATGAAGCAGAATGGCCATGGACCATATGTCCTTGATGAAATAACAAAGCCACTGAATCAGCCATCAAGCGCGGTATACCTACCTTCTTGATTTATGCAAAAATTAAAACTTCTGTTTGGCTAAGTGAATGTAGTTTTTTTTTTTCTGAAAAATGCCACTGATCATATACTTAATTGACACACCAGAACTATTAATAATATGGCATGAGTTAATAAATTTGGACTTTGGTGGGCTATACAGCATTTGTTTTATTGAGAAATGCTGGAAGGGAGCATTCTACATGCAAAGCAATTTATCTAGTTCAAACTAAAAGAGAAAGTAGTGGTGATGTAGTTGGAATACTATAGTAGGAGAAACGATTAGATAACTTTTTATTTATTAGAATGGGGAAATCAGGCATTTTAAGTCTGCATAGATTACCTTTGGCGATCAGGTGTTAATCACAAACATTCATAAGAATATGAGAGAAATAAGGGATATCATCTCTTTAGCTCTTCCGTTACTCTGGGCTCTGTGTTTGCAGACTGGAATATATGAAATATATGAAGAACTGAAATAGCACATCCATATTATTTGATTCATGCCCTGCATCCACGTCGCCTTACTTTTCTTTGTTTACTTAATGTTTATTCTTTGCAAAACGTTTGATTTCATCGGGCAGGTTTGTCACTGTCCTATACAATTGCTTTTGTTGGAATGAGATTAGCACCAAGTCATTTCAGATATGTCTGACCTCTGTTTTGTCCATCCCTACCTAGTTAAATTTGGTTCACTTATGGCTTCAATTACTTGTGGACAGGGAAGCAAAATTGTTTTCTTTCAGAAGTGTCATAAGCCTTAAAATTTGTTAAAGAGTTAATTAAGTCTATTTTCTTTGGAAAAAAAAAAAGGCAGTCTTAATTGTGGTAATCTCCTGAGCCCCATAAGATTTGCGTATGGTGGGTCAAGTACAAGGATATTGTAAAGCAAAAGTGGAGAGTCAGTAGAGAGAGAGAGAGAGTGAGCACATGTCCAGAGCAGGTGGATGACTGAGAGAACAATAGCTAAGAGGACGCAAGAAGTGATGGGATCAACCTCTCTAATGAGCGAGGTGGCTGGAGCTCACATCTTGTTGAGAGTGCAGATGGTGTGGAAGCCAGTCTCTGAGATGGCCCAGATGATTTCCACATCTCAGTACTAATGCCCTAGTGTAGCCCCCATTGAAATTACATGAATATCAATCTGTGTGACCAGTAGTATGTGGTAGAAGTTGTAGTATATTATTTCCATGATTAGTTTATAAAATGCTGTAGCATCCCTCTTAGGTGTACTCTCTCTGTCATCACTTTGTTAGGACAGGCATGCTAGTGCTTCTTCCTCTTCTTAAAAGGACACTAGTCATACTGGATTAGGCTTTACTTTTATAGCCCAGGTCAACCTCAGTTACATTTTTAAAGGCTGTGTCTCAAAATATATTCATGTTGGAAGTTAGGGCTTCAGTATAAGTTTTTGAGGGGACACAATTCAGTCCATAACACTTTGGGGACATCCAGCTACCATTTCATGAGAATACTCAACCTAGGGAGAGGCCTACATTGTGAAAACCAGAGGTCAGCCACATGAAAGAGCTTGGAAGCTCCCTCTGCCCTGCCAAGGCTTCACCTAACTGCAGTCCCAGTTGATAGTCTGACTGCAACGCCATGGTAGACCCCGTCTATCCATGTTCAATACGATCCAGCTAAGCCAGTCCTGGATTTCTGTCCTTGAAACTCTATGCGATGAATGCTTATTGTTTTAATCCTCTAAGTTTTGGGGTAATTTGTTGCATTGAAACAGATAACCAATACCAATGGGTATGGGGAAAAGTAGATACATAGATGAGATTAATATTGGTTAACTAATGCTAATTGGTCCCAGATTTTCCATAAATAAGAGGATAGTGATTTTAGC
The DNA here is from genome assembly GCF_003255815.1 of Theropithecus gelada. Lineage (NCBI taxonomy): Eukaryota > Metazoa > Chordata > Mammalia > Primates > Cercopithecidae > Theropithecus > Theropithecus gelada. The sequence continues at coordinate 11,821,147 of NC_037672.1, read as the reverse complement.
AGAAGGATTAGACCTGAATGATGAGTTTGGAGTTAGCATAATGAAAAAGAGCAGCAAAACAGAAGAGTAGAAAAAGATCCCTGTGGGTCCAGCTGATGTTGCCGACCATACTTCTGAGGTGTCCAGCCACCTACATGTAGAGTCGGGGTTTTGCACCTTAGATGTGGTAGAAGGCAGAGAATATAAGGAGATTGAGGATATTGATGAACAAGAACTACAATCCACCATGGATACTCAGCTTAACTTTTGCTGAAGATTCCTCCACAGTTGGCCATGTACACATCTTGTGCATGCCTGCTTCACTTTGACACACGGGTATGGGCTCACCTGGATACTTGCCTCCTCTTGAGGGTAGAATCTTACTTTTTTGTTCTGGTCTCTGTCATCCTGGGCTTATCACTGCTTCCTGAACTCCCATTCTAACAGCACTCTCAACAATCCTGTGAGGTCTGAAATCATGGACTGTTTTCCTAAGCTGAAGCTCAGGAAGACTAAGTGATTAATCCAGACTCCCACAGCTAGCCAGTGGCAGAGCCAGGCCCAAGACTTGGAACTTCTGGCTCCTTGTCTTATACCATGGTTTTAAAATTCCTTGTTTAGATTTTGTTTATTCTCACTATAGAAGACCAGACCCAACAGGTACATTGGGAGCAGGCCACTGAAAGATGAGCAAATTGAGCTGCTTTTAGGGTTTGTGCATCCTAATATCATAAAATATTTTTCTAACATTTTGGGTTTGGCATAGCACATTGTGCCAACATTCCTTTCCTTTCATTTTTAGACCCACATGTATTTTCAGGGAAATTAATCTCATATGTTTCTGATTCATTTACTGTATAACTCATCAAAATATTGTTTTATAATAGTTCTTGGCAGTTCATGAAACCATTTAAAATATAGACTTTTTACCCTCTTGCTACCATAGAAGCCATGTTTTACCAAGAGTACAGGACAAATTAACTCTGAAGGGTTTTCCAGATAACCTTTACATGAACACTTAAAGACTCCATCAGGTTTTCTGTGACCATCTAGAATGCAAGTCAACAAATATCCATTGAACGTGCACTATGTATATGTCAAATGTGTTGGGATCTAGAGGTATAAAGATAAACGAAAGGTGGCCCTGGGTTTTCAACGCCTGCAGTGATGGAGTTAGAGAATGGTGACAGTCAAAATATTTGTTAAGCACTTTAAATGTTCTTGCTACTGGGGTAAACCCTTTAAAAACATCTCATGCAATCCTCTCAACCACTATATGTGTTGCTGTCCCTATTTTACATATAAGGAAACTGACACTTGGGGAGTTTATCAAGTCAAATCCTACAGTTTGTTGACAGTGGAACCAGGATACAATCTCTGGCAGTTTGGTTATAGAGTTCAGTCTTAAGCTGTAATATAGATTAAGAAAGGAAGACCAGAGAGGCTGAGCTTCATGCCTAATTTGTTGGAGTTAGAGATGGAACTTCAGTGAGTTTCATTACCATTAATGACATATAATTTACTTCTCTTTAAACTTTAATTTTGACCACAAGCTTATTTCCTTCTGAGTTCTGTGTTTGTATTGGAGGAATTCTTAAGTAAAAATCAAGATCATGCAACAAGAAGTCCTGTTCATGCCTTGTGCATGGCTTACCTGACATGTCAGCTCTATAATCATGTGAGTAAATCATCCTTCTCATGTAATGAGGCCCTCTAAGAAAAACTCTGTTATGTGCACACTTTACAGAACAATCACAATGTGTTCTCTCTAAATTAATTTCTGTATAAAACATCATTATTTATATTGATATTATACTAAGAAGATTTTGAACATTTTCATGTGTTTTGAATATTTCTATATGCCAGACATTGCTAAATGCTTTCTTTAAATTACTCAGTTTTATCCTCACAAGAGCCCCCATGAGGTACATAATGTTAGTCCCTCATTTTTCAGAGGAACTGAGGGACAGAGCAGTGAAGTAACCATTAAGAAGCAGTAGTCTCTCATATTCGGTGGCATGGGATTTGCAAGTGAACTAATGATAAAGCATGATGAGGAATAATCTGGCTAGTTATGATATGGAATTATGCATCTTTAATATATTGGAGCTTTATGAAATTATAAGATATTTGAGATGAAAAAGACCTACCTTAGGGAGCTGATCCTTCCCAATGGCCAATCTGAGAACTAGTAGTATAAAATAAGAAGAATTGTATATATATGTGTGTGTATGTATATACGTATGTATAATTTACTAAAATTTATAAGATTTATATATATGTATCTGTGTATACATGTATGTGTGTGTGTATATATATATATGGTCTGATGATCAATAATAATTAAACACTAATCCAAGATCTAGTATATTAACAAAGCCTTCCATGCACCTGTGGGTCCCTGTCCTGACTCAACTCCATGGTAACCAAGACCAAGTAATCACTGTGTTTATCCTTGTTCTTCCTTTTTCATAAAATAATCTAATGCCATATATATATATAATAAACAATGTGTTGTCTAATGTCACTTATTTTTGAGTTTTTTTATAAATGGTAGATATTCTGTATGTTCTTCAGTGACTTCTTTACTCAAGATTATATTTTCAAGAACAAACTATGTTTTGTGCAAGGAGTTATATTTCAGTCATTTCCACTGTCTTATAATATTTTAGAGAATATATATTAATATATATATAATTTGCCATCTTTATTATTAGTAATGGTCATTATGGTCATTAGGATTATCTCTTTTCTTTGTATTTTGTTATCAACTTTAAAAAATATGCTAATTATTGTAAAAGAGTTTGTTACTCGAGGGCAAGAGTTTCTCTTAGTAATGTGATTTATATCTGCTGCTTATGCAAATGTCCACAAATGTAAAATAATGCTATTTTTCAAACTAAACTTGTTATTTTAATTTACACTCCCAGTAGAAGAGTATAAAGGTTTCTTAATTCTGTAGCTATGTGAACTATTATTTACTTTTTGTCAATTTGTTGCTGTATGGTCTTAATTTTTATTTCCTTCTGATACTATTGAAGTTGGACATCTTTTCAATCTTATTGGGCATTTCTGTTTTAGTCAAGATCTAATGAAAAATACACAACTGACTTCAAGTATTTAAGCAGAGGATATTATTGTAGAGCATTGGTTACATAGGCAATGGAGTTGCCAAGAGTTGAACAACAGATTCACAACATCATAAAGCACTGTCACCCCTAGGCTGCCTGGCAAACAAAGGCAGGAAGTCTTGTCATCAGCACCAATGACCTGGGGCCTCTTCAGCTGGCTTGAGAATATCTGGCTTAATGTTGAGTCTTGGGTTCAGCTCTTTCATCTGTCCTAAGGACAGAAGAAACCTAAGGGACAGTGAGAAAGTGGTGAGTTCAACAGTTTGGAGATTTAGTGAGGGTAGAGAACTGATAGGAGAGTCACTAGAGCAAGGACACCCAAGAATGGAAATGGGGATCAGAAAATTCAATATTTAAATGAAAGATTTTGAATGAAGTGCAGGTCCTGGTGACAACACTGTGCTTATGACCCATGGAAGTGAATTTGTAAAGTCAAGTGGAAAGAAAAGTCATTGGAGATTAGGAAAGTGACTAACGGAGAGGTGAACAGGGCCACTGTGTTGTACAACTCTAGGGGGAGCCCTTCACATAGTCAGCCTGACCCTGTTTAGGCTAAGACACAAAGGACCTCTCCCACATACACACAAGTATGTGAAAGTAGAAATGTTTCCTTTTTTTGTCTTGTTCAACACTGTATCCCTAGCAACTAGAACATGGTCTGTCAACAGGTACTCAATGAACTTTTGTGGGATGGCTGAATTAAGGCTGATGTCAGTGGCAATGAGAGCAAGATAATTAAATTCACAGCTAAAAGCTTTAATACATGAAGGAAGTTGACTTGGAGGTCAGTAGATGACAGCAACAAATTGGCAGTGATGGAGATAAAACAGAATGGCCTGACCTTTATAAGCAATGGGAGTTCCTTTGCTTTTGCTGTGTGTGAGGTGGATAATGATCTAGAAGGTGTAATGACAAGCCAGCCCTCTCCTAAGACACATGAGATGTGAGATAAAAGATGGTTCACTTGAAAACACTATAGGACAAATGAACTCAGAAGGAGTCAGGTAGATTTTTAGATAAGATGGTAGAGTAAATCTTCTGGGAGGAGACCAAGAATCAAGTAGAATTTGCTAATTATAGACAGGTAGTTCCAAGGCACCATGGACAGCAATAGGAGGGTGGATATGTTGGTCAGAGTCTGGAGAGAAAAACAAATTTGACTCAGGTGGTTCAATATAGAGATTTTTTTTTTAATGATGGAAGACCATTTAGCCACGTGTAGGCAGGGTTAAGGAAATCGGCAAGAAAAGTGAAGGCATCCTGAGACTAGCAATGATTGACAGCCATTACTATCCCTGAGTCTGAAGTGGCAAGGACAGGAAACTGTGAAAAGCCTGGTGAGAGCTGGAATCATAGAGGAAGAAATGCCTAAGGGAACAGAGGTATAGAGCCACTGCCTGGACCACATCAGAGAGCCAGGGAGGAAACAGTGGAGAATAAGGCCCCCCTCCATTCTCTCTACCTAACCCATGATTTCCTGCTTGGATCTTTCAATAGCTGTACTCACCTGCAAATTAGAGGGCAGGGAGCCTGGAAACTGCCATTCATAGGAGTTTGCTTCTAGGGCAAAAGTAGGGCAGATAAGGTCAAAGCATGCATTTGGGGTGGTGGTGGTGGGCGAATATAGACTAGCCAGCAGAGGGAAAAGAAGGAGGACTGAGTAAGAGGAATGATAAATAAAGAACACTAGAGATCAGAGTCTGACTGGTAATAAGGGGCTGAGTTAAAGTTGAGTGGGGAATGAAATGGTTTGGAGTATGCACTAAATATCCCAGAGAGGGTGCAAGCACTTGCCCTCCTTGCTTTAATAAAATCTAGCTCACTCTGAGGAGTCTACCTTTTACTTTATGTCTTTGTGATGTGTTCACTAGGAGCTCTTGCTTTCTTAAGTAATCATTAGAAACATGTGCTATAGTGGAGGCTTTGGAGCTGGGACATGATCATGTTCTACCATTCCTGGACAAGAACAGAAATGGATAAGGGCAGGGCCATGCTGATTAGAGACAGATGTTCCAAATTGCTCCAATTGCTTCCCAATTGTACCTCCAGGGTGCTACAGAAACCCTGCAATATACTTCCACCTGGAAATAACACAAGCCATTTGGCCCAGCTAAGCATGATCACTTCATAAGTCTTTTCCGTGTCAAAGACTTTCTTTTGTTCACCATCACAATGCCTTCTTCAATCTATCATCCCCTCCTAAGTAAAATGTGTCATTTAATATGCCCCAGATTACCACCTATTTCATGCAGATTTCCTGTTAAAATTGCCAAATAGAAATGGACCTGTGTTGGGCTGCTTTTAATTAGGATCTTGTCTTTAATTAATTAAATTGAAAATTAAGTAATTGATTATTGGAGATCCTATAATGAGAAGAACACACTATAGAATGTAGAAGACTCAAGTTCTGCTCTAGAAAGCTAGGGATCTGTGTATGTGTCTACACAATGACCTTTGTGTAAAAGAGATTATTACCTTGGCAAGAAGAGAAATGTCAAGGCACTTAAGATGATGGTGTCATTGGGGAAAGGGTGTAACATTTAATATTATTCACTGATAGATTCCATTCCAAAGGCTTACACTTGAACTTGTAGTTTCCTCATCTGTAAGAGGAAAATAATACTACCTGTAATGCTTAGGACTATAGTTCCACTTTCTCTAAGCAGCCCTACCTCATTAAGGGACATTTGGTAATACGTTAGGTGTTTTTTTGTTTTTATCAATGATGAGGGATGATGCTGGCATTAAGTGTTTGGGGAAAGCATTAGGCCACATCCCTCAATGTGAGTACGGTCCTGTCCAGTGAAGGATTGTTTCATCAAAAATGCTAATAATACTCCCATTGTGAGGCACTACATCAATTACATACAAGCAAGAGGTTTTTCTGTCTCCTGGTTCTGTGGTTTTCAGCCAGCAGTTGCTTCTCCCCATTCATGATCTATGCTCCCACCCTCACTTCTCCTATGGGTCCCTGGTCACTTTTCTGCTGGCTGTAGTTCCTATTGATGGTGTGAGGGATATAGTCTGACCTTTGGAGTTGGATCTATTTGAGTAAAATTTCCAATTCTGCTACTCCTTGGCTGTATGCTTTTGACAAAATCTATCTAACTGTTCTTAGTTTTAAAACACTTCTTCAAACAAGATATTTAAGTGCATCTTCTTAGTCTTGTATCCCTTTGGGGCTCTAGCAGAGTATGTGCAAATTTAAAATAATTTCTGACTCACAGAGGTCTTATGAAAATTAAAGAGATGATATCTGCAAAGAGCTTTATATAGAATATGATACGTAGAAGGCATTGAATAAATGGTAACTGTTGTTTCCTGTCTGCAGAGTGAATGTATCTGGTATTTCATGCCACGGTGAGAAACTCAACAGTTAGGCTCCAGAATATCTACTAGATCCTAGCAACAATTTGAAAAATTTTGGCAGCCAAAGGAGGCAAATATAAGTTAAATTTTATAAATCTGAATAATGAAATCATTTTAGAGGCGGCTGAAGGTTAAGAGGCTGAATTGAGAGGAAATGTTATTCTATCTGAATGCATTCACCTAATCATGCACATTTTAGGATAATGCCAGGTTGTGTTCTCCTGAATAGAGGATTTTATGTCTAATATCCACCACTTGCGTGCAGAGAATGGTATCCTATATAATAGTTCCACTATGCTATCTGACCCTCGCTGAAAGCTCTAAAGATGGAGCATTCAGGCTTTATTTTGAACTTGCTAGTTCGAGAAAACTTTGCCAAGCTCAAAATGTTGTTGTAGCATATTTGAGTGTGGATTTTAACAACGTACAACTCTTCAGAAATAATTGACCAGCACTAAAACATTCACTCTTCAAGTTAGACTTTTGTCATTCTTGAAGCAGGAAATGGTTCTCTGCAAATATTTAGAAATGCTGTGGAAACTCTGAAGTTCACAGCCATGGCAACCCTCAGGATTGCAGGCTGTAAAAGGCATCATGCCTTCCTTAACATAATTATTTAATTTCCAAATATTTGTCATAAGTGAAAATATGGGGGCTGTCTTAGAAGAGGCAAGCTCTTCCAGTCCATTTTCAGAAGGCCCTGGTTGGCCTCTGACCCCCGCAGTCCTATAAACAGCAGCAGAAATTCCCTTTCCACTTAAACTGCATCTGCTAGGCAAGGTTTCAATAAAGCAGCAATTCATGAAAAGGCTTCCCCCTTACTGCAAGTGTCAAAGTTCTCCTTGTTTAAGCTAACTGTTGGCAAAATGTGCCTGTCCTCAGCTGTGAACTTTGCCTCATTGCTTCATTGACAAAAATAGACTTCACATCCAATTGTAGTACGTACGAAAGCTCTACATGTATATGAAGATGATGTGAACTGGAATAGAATGAAAAATAGCATACATTTTATAGGTTCCTGAAATGAATCTGGTCACATATAATCAATTTTATCTGAAAGTCCTTGAAAAGTTGTATTTGCCTCTATTTACTTGAGTAAATACACAAAGATGAATATACCAAAAAAATGCCAAAAAAAAAAAAAAGTGTACAAACAAAAGGCATTTGTCTTGGAATCAGGAATTTTGGTTTTAACATCCACCTTTGCTTCTTTGTTGGCTAGCACTTTATTGATAAACTGCATAGGTTAAGGATAACTTCTCTTTTTTTCTTTTTCACTGTGTCATTGAAGAGACAGACAGTAGAGCCATTTAAGTTGGAGAAGACAGAGGGGGCAGAAAACAATACAGGTGAGAAAGAACTCATTTTATGAGAAAGCTAATTATTTTAATTTATAATTATACTAAGCTTCAGGTCCCTATGGAGTGTTTTTGAGGAAGTTGGATATGGTCATGTGACTTTCAAACAGGAAATAAAGTTTGGGTATTATTAACATTTAGATGAGAGTTGAGGTCTGGGTATTGACGTAGTCACTGAGGTTGGGTTCTTTTTTACTGAGAAGAAAAAAGGGCTAAGGCTAGCACCTTAGCTTAAGAAGTGATGAAAGCAGAAAAGCCAGTCAGGAAGACTTACCAAGACCAGGTTCCCTGATGGGTGGAGAACTGGGAAAGCCTTGTCAAGGGAGACATCCAAGGAGGAATGAATTATGCCTGTTGGATGCATCTGAGGAGTTCAGTGAGGTGAGCAGTTCAGTGAGCAGTTTTAGTGAGGGTGGAAACTAGGCTGCAGTAGGGTGAGGAATGTAGTCATTTAGCCCAGAGAGAAGAAGGATTATGGCTTCCTTCAAACAGTTGATAACTTCTTGTGGAAACTAGCTCTCATCTCTTTACCTTTACAAGACAAAATAACAAGCAATGCAAGGTCCGTTTGGGTTATATTTAAGTAGATATGGCTAGCAGTTAAAATTACTAAAGAAGTAAAGTAGCAGCCTTCGAAATTGGTAAGATCCCATCACGGGGGTCATTTTGGGAGAAAACCAACAGACAAACGGAACATAGAGATGGTTCATTGCATTCTACCTCTCTGATTCTGTGAGTCTATCCTTAAACCATCGAAGAGCAGGGGTGGTACCAGCCTGTTCACTGTCCTTGCACCCTTAGGTAGCCAGCAGCTTATACCCTTGTCCATCCTTCCCAGGCGACAGAGGCCTGTAAGATTGATTATTATCTTTTCCTGTAATGTCCAATATCAGTGGGACAGAGTTCACTGGGAAGGCCTTGTGGTGAGCTGTTGAGTGTTGAGCTCAGACATGAGAAAGCCCAGGACTGTCTCAAACTTTGCCAGGACTCACCAGGGGATCCTCCGAGCATCTCTAACCTCATTTTGCTGCTGCTTTGGGAGAAGACCCTTGGCATTTATGTATGTCTGTGCTGCTTCACTAGTTGATTAAAAGAAAAATAAACACCACTGGGTTGGAGGTCCGCCTTTTACTTGGGACAAGACTACATACAGCTTCTGGGTTTTTCAGTGGGTCTTTCAGAGGTGGCTAATCATTGTGCAGAGATTTTTCAGTTTGTGAGAGCTTCTCTTAGTAGGCATTGCAAACATACAAATTAGATATTCTGACAGCAAAAAAAAAAAAAAAAAAAAAAAAAAAAGGTCTAAAAACTCCAATTCAAAGGATGAAAGAAGCAGAAGGTCATGCAGAAAAAAAGTGGAGAGACAGCCAAAATAAGAACTTAAGGGACTATGAGCACCAAAATTTATGAAGTTCCATTTCCCGTTCCTTTGTATGAAACTCATAAACAATCCAAAGACATACAATGATTTTAAGAACATCAAATAAAGTTTTTATTTTTATAATGATAATGATTCTTATATTTTTAAAAAAATATTCAAAATCTTTAAATAATGGTATTCATGCAAGGTTTGCTTGTACCTATTGTTGAAACTATCCATGTGTCTATGTGCACATAGCACATGTTTGTAAGTTTGGAAACTAAAAATGTAACAGCAGCTTTAATAACAAGGAATTATATATCTTTCACAATTAATTAATTGATCTAAACTTAAGTACTTGAAGTTTAGATGGAGGGCTATAGATGTGAAAGACAGTTAACATCACTGCCTCCAAAGACTCCCCATCATTTTCTCTTTAAGTGACTTTATTTTTTTGTAGTATACAACATATAAGCATATAAGAAAAGATTTCCACTTATTCCTTCCTTGAGTTGCTGTGAGTCTTATTCTTTTGAAATAATTTTAAAATATTAAATTTAGGAGACTGCAATTATATTTCTGATAGCTATTTCAAATAAAGTCAACTCATTAGTGTACAAAAAAATCTGGTAAGAGTTTCAGAAAATAACTTATTTAATGTAGAAAAATTTTGATGTTTATGTGGGAAAAATACTCAATTTTCCATAAGTCTCCAAGTTTGCCAATACTATCAAAGCTCATAATGTCAACCAAGACATTCAGCAAAAATTGGCTGGGTGCAGTGGCTCATACCTGTAATCCCGGCACTTTAGGAGGCTGAAGCAGGGAGATCATTTGAGGTCAACAGTTCGAGACCAGCCTGGCCAAAATGGCAAAACCCCATCTCTACTAAAAACATAAAAATTAGCCGGCCCTGGTAGCACATGCTTGTAATCCTAGCTACTAGAGAGGTTGAGGCAGGAGAATTGCTTGAACACAGGGGGCGGAGGTTGCAGTGAGCCAAGATCATGCCACTACACTCCAGCCTGGGTGACAGAGCAAGACTCCATCTCAGGAAAAAAAAAAAAAGAAAAGACATTTAGCAAAAATAAATAGATAAATGGAAAAATGTATATGTACATATTTATACTTATGTATATTTATGTACTTGTATGTGTACAGGAATAAACTTTTTGGAGAACAATGAACCTTACATAAACTGTGGACATCAGTTAATCATTCCAATACCTTTTGCTATGAACAGAATGTTGTTACCACCCCAAAATTTATATGTTGAAGTCCTAATCTCCAAAGTATTTGAAGGGGAGGACATTGAAAATAATTAGATCATGAGAGTGAAGCCTTTATGAATGGGATCAGGAAACTTATGAGAAGAGACATGACAGAGATAATCTCCTCAGCCATGTGAAGACACAGCATGAAGACAACTGTCTTCAAACCAGAAAGATAACCTTCACCAGGCATTTAATCTGCTGGCACCTTGGACTTGCACTTCTCAGTCTCCAGAACTGTGAAAAATGAATGTTGCTTAAGCCAGCTAGTTTATGCTATTTGTAATAGCAGCATGAGCAGACTAAGACAATAATTGGTACTGAGAGTAGAGGTGCTACTATAACAAACATTTAAAAATGTAGAAGTAGCTTAGGAACTAGGTAAAGGGTAGAGTCTTGAATTGCATGCTATAAAAAGCTGATATTGCCAATTTGAGTGAGGGCTCAGTAAAGAAAGAGGAAAGCTGTAGAGAATGTTTCACATAAATAACCATGTCTAGAACGTTGGCAGAAATATTGATAGTAAGGACCATTCTGGTGAGGTGTTAGGTGGAAATGCAGAATGAATTACTGGACAATAGAGAAAAGGTGATCCTTGTTGTAAGGTGGTAAAGAAATTGGCTAAATTATGTTGATGTTCTAGTGTTTTGTGGAAGGTAGAAGTTGTAAGCGATGAAATTGGACATTTAGCTGAGGAGCTTTTCAAGTGTAGTGTTGAAGGAGCTGCTTGGGCCCTTGTGACTCCTCATAGTAAAATGAGAAAAGAGATAAATAAATTGAGGACAAAATTGTTATGCAAAAATATTCCAAAACTGAAAGATTTAGAAACTTCTTAGCTTGTCTATATTATACAAAAATGAGAAAGTATGTTTGGAAGAGAACACCAAGGACATGGTGGGTCAACCATTTGATAAGGAGATTGTGTGGGTGTGATCAAAGCACTAGTCAGTCACCCGAGCAGAACACTGCCAGTTTAAATGAAAGAGAACTGAGATGAGACAGGATGGAGGAAGAGAATCAGACATCTTCGATTTTTACAGGAAGGGACTATAGAGTTATTTGACCCTGAATGTGCACTGTTCTTCAAAACAAAAGACAAACAGCCATCAAGGTGATTAATAAATCGTCAGTGTTACCTCCTTGATTTCAAAAGAGAAAACCATCGTCTTGATTTCAGCAGGCCAGACAGCCTCCACAAAAAGCCTTGGAGTGAGGCCACCCAGAGTCATGAGTGTGGGACACCCCATCCCTCACTGGGCAAAGCCCTGGGGATCAGACCCCTACCTCCAGAGATGTAGAGCAGAACCTCTGCCACAGTGGGTCTGAAAGGCAGAAAACAGAGCCAAGAAAAATGTGTTCTTCAGCCTTAAAATACAATGTTTGCCATGCTAGGTTTTGAACTAGCTTGAGACCTCTTTCCTATTTATCTTTCTTTCCTATTTATCATTTTTGAAATAGGGATGTATATCCTACACTTGCCCTGCCATTGTATTCTGGAAACACATAACTGGTTTGGTTTTATAGGTTCACAAATGGAGAAGAATTTTATCTCAGGGTGAATCAAACCTGAAGTGTTACCCTTATCTGATTTAGATGATATTTACATGAGATTGTGGACTTCAGACCAGAATTGATGCTAAGATGAGTTAAGACTCTTGGGGCTGTTGAGATTGAATGAATGTATTTTGCGTGTAAGAAAAAGACAAATGTTGGGTGGACCTGGGACAGAATGCTATGGATTAAATGTTTGTGTCCCTCTCCAATTCATATGTTAAAGTCCTGATCTCCATTGTGATGGTATTTGGAGGTGAGTCCTTTGGGAGCAAGCTAATCAGATCATGAGGGTAGAACTCTCATAAATGGGATTAATGCCCTTGTAAGAAGAGACATAAGAGAGATGCTGTCTCTCTCAGTCACGTGAGGATACAGCAAGAAGGCAACCATCTTCACAAAATGAGGAGGGCCTTCCCAACACATTGAATTTGCAGGCACATTGATTTTGTATTTCCCAGCCTTCAGAACTGGGATAAATCAATTCAACCAATATTAAAACAGAAGATATTCAAGAGAACTTTACTCAGTAAGATGTAGAAGACCATTGTGCTATAAACTGTGAGACACCAGGGACTAATTCTGCTTTGTTGCTCTTTGCATCCCTGTCTTTGAGCAGAGCTGGCATGTAGCTACCACTCAATAAATATTTGTTGAATAACTATGTTGATTAATTAGTCACTTATGCCAGTTTTACAAGAATTGGGTGGAGTTGTGTCGTAAATCCTCATTAGTTACCGAGTATCTGAAAGTAAGATGCTAAGAAGTAGGGCAAGGACTAGAATTACAGTGATCCTGGCAGCCAAGACCCAGAGGCTCAGAAACTAGCAAGGGTGAAGAGGCATTGTCACATGGAAACAAAAGGAAATACGTATTTTTGTGTGTCTAGTATTTGAGTTGTTTGGAAAGCTATGGTATGGACGACACAGCCTGGTAATCTGATCACCAACCACCCTTTTAGCGTCATATCCAAGTATCTTACAAACTACTGTTGTGCGCTGCTAGAAATGTTTGTAGGAATGTAGGTTTCAGATTGATCATTGTGGTGCTAGAAATAGTGGAGAAGTGAAGAAAGCATTGACAGAAGATAAAGGAACTTGGCTTCTGAACACCTGTGTGTGCTATCATTCTTCCTAGGCTGGCAGGGGGCTTGGATTTATCCTGGCTATGCGGTTGAGACATCTCTTTCTATCATGACGGATGCAAATATTAAAGCTAGAAGCATCATCTCTACCAAAAGCTCATGGGATCTTAAATAAACACAGGAAAGTGTCAAGTTTGTGAAGAGTGATATTGGTACTGAAAAACAAAGACAACATTAAGGGAGAGCTATCTATCCCTTCACCTTTCTAATCCCTTTGTTGGGAACACTATTCCTTCACTACTCTGCTTGGTGAGTTACTCTTGAAGATGCTGCTCACATGTCCTACATGGAGTTTACCCCGGTTCCTCAGTTCGAACTAATTTCTTTTTCCTCTCCATTTTGGAGAGAGGTTTATATTTTCTTTTAGCAAAACAATTAGGGAAGTTTCTGATGTGGCATCTATCATACAAATATTTTATGTGCTGTCAAAGTCACATGTTACATAAAGAAGCTATCCAGTCAACCCTGGTGAATTTACAAGTAAGTGGATCACAATACTGTTGTCTTGGTCATCCAGACATTTATAATCATTTTTGATGTTTTCTTTCTCAACTGCATGACTCATATTTGATGAACTGAATCAAATTGGAACCAAAGTTGTGTGTATACTTAATAACAATGATACATACAGTCCTTTATGATCTGCTGCTAGGAGGTGTGTCGGGTTGCATCTCAAGAATTTATCATTCAACATTGATTTAAACAGGTACTTACTGAGCACCTACTATGTGCTGGACATAAATCATGAAGAGAACACAGTATAATTACTGGCCTTGAGTGTTTAAAAAATTTAGGAATAAATGATTCTTTTTGGAATATATCAGAAAGAAATGCTAGCGGGGGTGTTTAACGTTGAGGAACAGTGGTATTTTTAATGGATATAATTTGAAAATGTAAATGTTAGACTGGTGGCAAAGAGAAATTCTATTATTTAGTAACTCTATGAGAAAAGTCTTGAATACCATAAAAATCAGGAAATAAGCAGAAGATAGAAATAAATTCGATTTGGTTCTAACATTAAAACAAAGCATGGATGCCCTTGAGTCTTCCACATCTCTCCACCTAACACCCTACTGAGTTTTAACTTATATTTCTTGAATTCTCTAGGGCATTGACAGGAAATAATATATATTTTCAGAAATGTTTCTTAAGTGCAGATGAATAGATTTTTTTAAAGTTTAATCATGCTCGCCATCATTTTGAAACTCATGCTTGGCTTTCAGAAGACAAGCAAAGAATAACACAAGACAACTCAAGATGACAGAGTAAAAAGTGATCCGACCTGATTGCTTGACCAGTGGTTAAATTCAGCCTAATAGCCACATATTAGGAAATACTTAAGCGCTTTCTTTTCACTTCCCTTTTCTCTATTTCATGTAGACTCAACAGCCCCAGTTGATAGCGTCATGGAGGTGCTGACAGGCGCCCAGCGGTGGTGTGGTGTGATTAATTCAATGTGCTGCTGCAATTAACCCATCAAAGTCATTGGGAGATCAGTGTTTCTCCCACTGTCACAAGGCAAAAATGAGCTGGCTTGTCAGTCCTTTTCTGGCTGGGGCCCACTATAGGTGTGGGGATGTTACAAAGCAAATGGTCACTGTGTCTGTAAGCAATGAGGGTAAACAGGCCCCTCAAACAGGTCTCTGCTTGTGAAATTGAGTGCATGTTAAGCTAAGCTGCCCCGTACTTGACTTGGAGCAAAGCTCCCTTTCCTGTGTACATTCATTTTATTTTATGGCGATGTAAAAACAACTCTGTGGTGCTGGCTGCAGTGGGAAAATCAACAACAATGCTATAGAGCAACCCACAACCAAAAACAGCTGAAGAAAAGAGAAAACACCAGGAGAAAAACATGGAAGCAGATCTTCCAATCACCTCCGCAAGCAATGGCCATGTCAACATTGAGAAAAATTGATTCTGACAGAGAGGAAAGTAGTAATTGGAAAGAAACTTGTTTGAATAACAGCTTAAATGTTTCTTTCCTTGCTCTCCAGATTACATGCACTGTAAAGCCAGATTTCTTTCTCCTGGTTAGTTCACAGAGGACATTCTCTTTCCAGGGGGCTTGTGAAAAGAAAGAAAAAAAAAAAAACTTGTGAATATGCCGCTTTCTGGATGACTGTTGGGTTTGGATTTCAGGCTGACATAGATAATTTATTGATGCTTAATCCCAAATCTTATCTGTTGCAAACATCCCTTTTAGGCTATTTTTAAGATATTGAGAGGCTGGGTAGTATCCAGATCATAGTGTTTCATTCACTCAACTGGCTAACAAAACTAAAGTTAGAGCTTTTTCACAATCTGGCTCCTTTACGTCAGTATCCAGTTACAGTGAGGGAACTATCATTGCAGTTTTCCAGGTGGTGTTAGTCAGGATTTTTTTAGAGAAATGGAAGCAATAGGAGATAGCTATCTATCATCTATCTATCTATCTATCTATCTATCTATCTATCTATCTATCTATCTACCTATCTATCTACCTATCTATCTATCTTATCTATCTATTTAGATTTATTATAAGGTATTAGCTCACACAAATATGGAGGTTGAGAAGTCTTCTATCCTGCCATGTACAAACTGGAGATCCAGGGATACCAGTGGTACAATTCAAAGGCCTGAGAGCTGGAAAGACAATGGTGAAGATTCTAGTCCGAGTTAGGCCCATGAACCAGGGAATGTCAAAAGCAGGAAAAGATCGATGTCTTAGCTCAAGCTATCAGGCAGAGGCGGGACAAATACAACCTTTCTCTGCCTTTTCATTCTATTTGTGTCCTTAGTAAATCAGATTCTGCTCATTCTAGTTGGGAAGGGCCATCTGCTTTACTCTGTCCACCAAATAAAATGCTAATCTCTTCTGGAGAACATCCTCACTAACACCCAGAAATAATGTTTAACTAGATATATGGGCACCCTGTGGCCCAGTTCACATATAAACATCACTATCACACAGGTGAAAGTCCGAATTTCACAGTGAAGCATGTTGGCCCTTTATGATCTGCCTTGTTGGCTACTCCACTCTGTGCCTCTACTTTGCCAAACATCTGTAGGACTTACATGATCTGGCCACTTCTCCTCTCTTTGATCATCTCTCTTTGATCATCTCTCTCTCCACCTTACCCCCACTTACAATCTCTAGCCATGTGGGCCTTTGACCTAGGTCTTGAGTCTTCCAGGTCAGTTCCAGTCTCTGAATGTTTTCTCTCACTGCTCCCTTTGGCCCAAGTATTCAGCCCCCTTGTCTTCACATGGCCAAATCCTTCCTAACATTTGATTTGGCTATCATGGCCAAAAGACACGTTCTATGATGATGCTCCTGTCTCCCAAATAAAATAGTTCTGCTGGAACTATACCATTTAGCTCATTTTATTTTTTATATTGCATACTTGATTTCTAAAAATACCTTTATCATTCATTTGTTTATTATCTATGCTGCCCCTCCTCCACAGCCACATGAAGTCTTCACGTCAGCGGAGACTTTCATCTATTATTGACTCTTGTATTGCATGCATGCTGGGAGCTCAGTAGACATGTAAATAACAGGTTCTCCAGACAAAATGGGCTTTTCCATGCTTCCTTTCCTTTGTCAAGTTGGTGTTTCTCCCTCCACGTAGTCAACTTGCTCAGTCAGCCCTTTATCCTGCTTCAAAGAGGCAGCTCACATGTTCTCTTTTACTGGAGCCTTTCTTCACGTGGTGGAGCAAGGTGTTTCTTCTACATTTGCCTGGTGCCATTCATCATGGCAATTAGTATGTTGCATTCCATGTGTTTATGGATATAGCTTGGCTTGGAAATGCATGTTTTTTGAAGTCAGGAATTGTGTCTGTTTCTATAAATTAACAAGGCTAGTGCGGTGAATATATATAGAAGATGTTTAAAAATGTTTGCTGAGTAAATTCATAGTCATTGCCTCAGCTGACAAGACTTCAAAACTATGGCATCTTTTTGAGGCTCTGTTTTTGTTCAGAGAGTCCATGATTTTGGTTTTTTTCTCATGTTCTCTCTATCAGATGTATTCCCGTCATTTAAAGCAAAAGCATAGTTTGGAAGCCCATAAACTGGCCAAGTATAATAGTTTCCGAACTCATTTTTTTGGTCTAATTTTCCCTTTCCTCTAGTATCCTAAGTAAGAAAAATTCTCAATTTCTTATCACTTGTGCTATCCTTTAATTCTCAAATAAGGGAGAAGAAATTCTTAATCTGATTGGTTAAATTAGCAAAAACTCTTTTAGCCTTCCTCTAATACATCTCAACGTTCTCTGCCACTCTGTCTTACTCTCTGTCTCTGCTTCTCTGAAATGGAGAAGTGGCAGAATGAATGGACTCTGGAACTTCCAATAATTCTTCTCCCCTTGCTGTACGACAAAGTAAGATCCCAAGGGTTAGCTGTGATGGGGGCTAGGTGAGCAGAAGTTTGGCTTTAGACTTGAGCTTCAGCTTCAGGTGCCTAAAGAATTTTCAGCAGAGCTCTGTAATGGGTTATCAGTTGCTGATTTCCCTATTAATAAAGTAGTGTTTGAAATCTATATTTCTATTACCCTTGTATGTATAATAAGTGACTTTTGTATATCCTTCATATATTTTTGAAGGAAAGAACTCCTGCTATATTCATCTTTATTTCTAGCAGATTACACACTAGGCCATTAATATGTTTATTGAATTTGACCAAAGGAGAAGAGCTAAGTGACTTTTTCCCTATCTTAGGAGCACAATGATGGGCTCCTATCTTAGGAGCACAATGATAGATGCTTAGTATCTGTTGAGTGAATGGATGGATTGATCAATACCTTCTGATTCTTCCTGAATTGCTAAATTAACTCTATTTCCATCACTGCTTCCCTGATCAGTCTGTTCTGGAGAACTGTGGTCTCTGCAGATACACTCTTTAAAACTACCAGACAGGCCCAAGTGCTTGCCTGTGAGGATTGAGTATCCACTTGAATCTTATCATTTTACTGAAAATCTGTAACACCTTTTCTCTGGCTCAACTGAAACGGAAGACATCTGACTTCACATCTAGCAGCTGATAATTTGAGGATGGTTTTTAAATTTATATGAGAACCAGACAAAGCAACATTCAAAACTTCTTCTTAAGGGTGGATGATTAATGGTCAAAAATTAGGAAAAACTCGTTACTAACAAGTTGGGCTAAGCAAAATCACTTCTGACATATCCAAGACATCCTAGCCAGCAGGAGTGATATTCAAGGAGATGAGTGATTTCAACACCAAATGACATCATTTTTGGCATGTTGTGGTAATGTCCAAAAGACATCATTCTTGCCTTTTAAAATATCTTGGTAAGAAATAAAAATGCAAGATGACTGAGGTGATTTTTCTACATGTACATATCTGAGCAAGTGGGAAGAACAAAAACACTCTTTGGGCAATCTTGCCTGCCTGTTAGAAATTAGTTCAAATTATGTTTTGATATACTCTCTGCTCCAATCAGAGTGCTTTTAGACATGGTACTTTGAAACTAAAATGAAAATACAACCAAGTTTGCTTTGGATTCTTCAATGTGCAAGGTATTTTTACATTTATTATCTCACCACGTTCTCATAGGCACACTGTGATTTCAGAGGAGCAAAGGGACATCCCTAATATCACATAGCTAAACAGTGAGTGACAAAATTAGGACTTGAATGCAGATTTCTTTTGTTTTTGCCCCAAATCCAGTGCTCTTGGAACAATAAGTCATTGCCTTAGAGATCATTCTTGCCAATTCTCCTTTTTATAGATAAAAAATTAAGGTTCAAAGAGGACAAATGCCTTCCTGATGCTCTCACAAGTGGTACGCATATTGATTCCATAGAGATTCAGTTTGCAAACCTCAAAGAAGGGTTCAATTCCTGTTTACCAAATATTTGTATATGGGCTCCTCTTATAAAGTTTCAGCATTTCTATAAAAATGCAGAATTTGCAAAGAAACAAACAAACAAAAGCACCAGAAAGTGTGATTCATTTGTCTTGGAATATCAACAGAATACTTCCTGAGTCTATGGGACAAACAGTAATATGAAATGTTTTTGTTACCTGGTACATCAAAAATGACTTATTTGATTCTGCATACTGTTATCATAAACATTATACACTAATCTTAGTTTGCAGGGCTTTCATAACAAAATATCACAGACTGGATGTCGTAAACAATAGGAATTTATTTTCTCACACTTCCGGAAGCTAGAAGTTCCAGATCAAGATGAGTTGTTTTTTTTTCTGAAGGCTGTGAAGGAAAGATCTGTTCTAAGCCTCTCTCCTTGGCTTGTTGAGAGCCATCTTCTCTGTCTTCACATAATTATTCCACTGTGTATGTCTGTGTTTACATTTCCTTTCCTTAAAAAGACAGCACTCATATTGGATTAGGATCCACCCTTATGACCTCATTTTAGTTTAATTATCAGTTCAAAGACCCTATCTCCAAATATGGTCATATTATGAAATGCTAGGGGATAGGACTACAATATATAAAGTCAGTGCAATAGCACAATTTTCTCCATAACATACACATAGATGCACACAGTTAAACCTCAGTAGAGAGCTGTTTTCAGAGCTAGTTATTTAGAAAGCATAACTTTGAGGGGTAGAGTTGGGGATGGTTAATGGGTAAAAAAGAATAGTTAGAAAGAATGAATAAGACCTAGTACTTGATAGCACAACAGGGTGACTATAGTCAGTAATAACTTAATTATTTATCTTAAAATAACTAAAATAATATAATTGGTTTGTTTGTAACACAAAAGATAAATGCTTAAGAGGATGGATACTCCATTTCCACGATGGGATTATTACCCATTGCATACCTGCATCAAAATGTCTCATGTGTCTCATAAATATATACACCTACTATTTACCCACAAAAATTGAAAGTTAAAAAATAGAAAGTATAACTTTGATTTTCCCAAGCACAATATGTACTATTGGAAATCTTTGAGCTCTTGGTCCTGATTCTTTTCATGAGTTAAGATTTTGCAAGGAAAAGAAGTAGAAGTAGAACAAAAAGGAAAACATATAAGAAATTGTAGATTTCATCTTATACATACCAGGTGATCAAGAAGAGACCTGGGTGTGGAATTATGCAGCCTGGGCTGGTGTTGAGCTCTGTTACTTGGCAGCTAGATCCTGAGCACCCTGCAAGCTTGCCATTTTTTCTTTCTTCTGGAAAATAATATATTGACATAACATGGCCATTGTAAGGATTAAGTGAGTACACTTTGTATACACTATAGAGAAGTTAAAATTTTAAAGATGAGCAACTTTTCTTAGTGGCAAACTTAAAGCACAAACATAGTATTTTAAAGAAATGAAAGCAAACCTGCTCAGTTCAAAGAGGCAGCGAAGAGTGTACCTGGAAGACGGTGCTGAAATCATTCACCAAGCCCCCACCTCTACTAACTGAAGTTTTTTAGGATCTTTGGGGCTACGACTGAGCATATTTTTTAAATAATTACTTTAGGGTCCTAGACAAGTGCTAGTTATATTTTATTGTGATTTTTTGTTTTTGTTTCATTTATATTTTTCACCATTCTTCTCCCTTATTATTACTTTTTATTGTTTCTTGGGCCACCTGAGGTAGAATCGCTTATTGTTTTCAGTTTTTAAATGTGAGGAAGCTAAAATCCTGAGTGGTTAAGTAACTGCCTGATATCCTGTTGCCTGGCATTTCTTAAAATGATCTTTAGTGGGATAATTTTTTTTTAATTTTCAATTTTCATGAACTGATGCATTTGTAAAACACAGTAAACATGAATTACTACACAAAGAAGGCCTATAAAAAACAAGCCCAATTTTTTATTAGCTTCAACAGACAGAAAATAATTCTGTTGAATTTCTATAAAGATTTCTATAAGTCTACTCTCGTTGCATATGGTTAAACTGTATGTGACCCATGGTTTGAGTAGCACTGCTGCAAAAAAAATAAAAATAAAAATAAAAAAATAAATAAATAAATAAATAAATAAATAAACTTGATATGCCAGTGCTCAAATACATGTTTTGTATTTGGGTCAGTATTCTTCTACTTTACGCCATCGCCTTTTCAATCTAAATGTTCTGAGCCCCAATTTATATATTTATGAAATGCACATATTAACTCAACTCTTGTGTACCTCACAGGATTTTAAAGAAATTTAGAAGATATACGGTGGAACTTTGAAAGCTTTAAAGAACAAAAGTGTATTAATAGTTTTGGCCTGAAAATTTTGTCTTGAAACTGATATAAGCTGATATAAGCGATGTTACTAAAGAACACTTAGACTTTACACACTACACTGTCCTGGTGAAGTTATCTCAACTAAACTATTTGCAATATACACCCCTTGTAAGCGATATAATTGATTATCTATATGTTGAGTTTTTAGCTACATATAGGATGATCTATGTCCAGTTTGCCTGGGGAATTCCTGGTCTATGTCTGTTGTCTCAGCTAATTATTGTGCATCTTTTTCCTCTTAAAACTCTTAGTTTGGGCAAAGAAATTATATGGTCATCCAGTCATATGACAGATGCTGCAAAATTTTATGTTATTAATAATAGAATGGGTGTTTTGATGGCTTTTAGCCATTGATTTTAGAAGAAATCAGATGCCTACAATAATTTCCTTACTGAAATAGTATCAGGTTGAAAACAAACAAACAAAAATTGATCTATGCTTTATGAAATTAAAGCCAGATTTTAAAAATAAATATTTAGACAAAGGAGATTAATAAAGAAAGAGGATAGAGAAAGAGACTAAGACTTCAAAAAAGTAAAGAGGTGAAATCTCAAAGAACTTGTGATGAGTGAATTGCCTTTGGTCAGTTCAAAAATCTGCGTTTGGTTGTTTTGGTCTATTTTCTTCTATTTCATTTCCACTTAATATTCAGGTGAACTCAACTTGTCTCAGCTTTTAAAAAAGGAAGAAAAATATATTTCGGGGCCCTCACATGCTTGAAAAGAAGGTGAAAAGGGAGGGCTGGTACCCACCCGGGGAACCAGGTGATGTCCCGTCATGCAGAGGGAATTCAGGGAGAAGACTCCTAGGAGAAAGCTAACCTGAGTAGGGTGAGTCAATGCTTCCACTAACCTGGGGGCTCTGGCATTTACCGTCTCTTGCCAGATGATGTAATGACCTCTGAATTGTCTCCTGGCTTCTTCCATTCTTCTCCCTTTGAATCTATCTGCTACAAAATCATCACATGGATCTATCAGGTTATGTCAATCTTCTACTTAAAGCCTGTCAATGACTCCCACATTTTCCTAAGATTTATCCAAATATCTTAACACGCTAAATTAGTCCATCCCAAATTTGGTCAATTCCTTTGTTTCCAGCCTTAAGAGCTCTTCCTTTTCTGATTTCCTCTTCACATTTTATCAATAACTATGCAAAATCTCCATGTAAACAGATCAAAAGCAGTCAAATATTAGCATCTCATATGGTTCAACCTATTAGAAAAACAGATGGCTTTGAAATTTTTCAAAACGGCCATTGATGTGTCACCTGCCCCTGTCACTTGCATCTATTCATGTGGTTCTTTCAGAATTCATTCACCCCATAAATATTTATTAGGTGCCTCATGTGTGGCAGGGTCTCTTCTAAGAGTTGGGAAGGCAGTGACAAATATGATACATAGAGTCTCTGAGATTTTACATTCCTGTGGGTGAGTAGTTAATAAACACATGAGTATATATGTACCATAATATCAGGTAGGTGATAAGAGCTACTAAGAGAAATGGAGGAGGGTGAGGCGATGGAGGCTGATGGAAAGGGAAGAACAAGTTGTAGTTCTGTGCCTGGAATACCCTTTCTTCCACCTTAATTCCTCAGCTTTGTTACATCTTCAACATTTCTGCTGAGGCCTCACCTTTTTCATGGGCAGAGCACCCCTGCCCCACCCTGACACACCCAGACATAGTAGATCCTTCCTTTGGAGGCTAATGTCATGATGCCCTCTAGTTTTAATGTATGGATTTGGATTTAGACATATGCTGTGTCTAAAAGTCTCACTTTATTCCTCTGTACAATTAAGATAATATAACTCGTTTTGCTTCATGAGGTTTCTGTGAGCTTCAAATAAATGAAAGCACTTTGAAAATTACAAATATCATTGCTAATTTTAAAGTATTATACAAATTTAATCAGCTATTAGTATCATCATCTTGCTACAATGATCAACTGATGATGGTTTCAAGAGCAGCAAGGTCATCTGAGCTATCAAGATGCTTTGAACTAAATGATCCACTCATTCATTCCAAAAGTATTGTGCATGTGCTATGTGGCAGTTTGTGTTCTATGTATCGGACACAAAAGCACATTTCCTTCATGAAGTTCACTTGCAGTTTATTTGGATAAAAAACAGTTTTAAAATATACAGACTATTATAGTAGACATTGCTAAATGCTATGCATGATATTTTCTAAACTCAATTTGGCTTTCTCTAAGCCTTCCTCTCACATTAGTAATAATATGTAAGTTTTTTTCCTCCAATTAAATCTATATGGAACCATCAAGTATTAAATTATATGGCCTCAGGAGATATAAACATAAGTAGTTTAAGACCAAAAAAAAAAAAGAATAAAAAATAACAAAGAATATTCCCAATGGTAGTGTCAACTTTTCTACAAAGCTAATTAATCACTGCATATGAATTTGGCTGGAACAGGGGACAGACTGATGCTGACTGAAAAGTCACAACCTTAAAAATCCCAAGCAGATAACATAATTTATTGGTGATAATCACAACACACTCATAATTAGTAAATCTTTCAAAGTACATAGCAATTGAAAGAAAGGAAAACAAAATAAACATCTAATTTGCATACTGAAAATCCTTGTTATCTGAACATATTATTACATGTTTAATAGGGTTTTCTGAATTAGATAATATACTACAAAATGTTTTCAACATGGAGATTTTTATTTTCTATTTCAAAAAAAAATTGGGGAAGAAATGTCTATCAAATTTTATCGCTCAAACTCTAGCTTCATTTTTATATCGTGCACAAAATTTCATCCAAGGGACTGACCCTTTTATTCCAAAATATTAAGAGGATAAAAATGATAAATAAAATGGAAATACGTATGGTTGTCATCAGTAGTATTCTTCAGTACTAATTTATTTTTCTTCAATACTCCAATCCAGTTAAGTATTAATAAAACTTACCCAATAACGTCTGTCAGTGACTGGTTTTGACAAGAGACCAGCATTCCATTGCTGTATTTGACACTTCTAAAAAATCTACTAAATAAATGAGATATTTATTTCCAGGATCCATGGAAACATGTCAATTTAGTCAATTCTATGTTTAGTATATATCTGATTTTTCATGACATAGGGTCAAAAACAAATGATTTAAAATTAGAAGATGAGCTGTGAGTCTGTAATATTTTACATTCAATACTTGTAAAACAAAGATTATGAAGATGATAATCATAGCCATTTACACTTTGCCTACTTGAAAAAGGTGTTCATTTCTTATTAAATAAGACATCGTTGCCACTGATAAATATGTGTGACACTCTTATATGTCAGCACTTGTGATGATAATTCAAAGATAAAATTCAATAGCTGAACTCAACAAATTTACAGACAGGTAAGAAAGATTGCTAAAGAGAATAATGGAAGAGTTTAATGAGGACTACAAGAGAGGTCCTAAAGCAGCCCAGTGAGGAGAAAACTTAAAAATCAGATTCAAGGATTGAGGGATCATGGACATTTTAATAAAGAAAGTAACAATGATTTACCATAAGCTTTAGATTTTCCGCTGATCACCAGGTTGTTTACTTGATTTATTAGTTCGTTTTTAAGTTGCTGATAAAGACATACTTGAGACTGAGTAATTTATGAAGAAAAAGAAGTTTAATGGACTCACAGTTCCATGTGGCTGGGGAGGCCTCATAATCATGGTGAAAGGTGAAAGGCACATCTTACATGGCAGCAGACAAGAGAGAGTGAGAATCAAGTGAAAGGAGTTTCCCCTTATAAAACCATCAGATCTCCTGAGACTTATTCACTATCATGAGAACAGTATGAGGGAACCGCCCCCATGAATCAATTAACTCCCACTGGGTCACTCCCACAACACATGGGAATTCTGGGAGCTACAATTCAAGATGAGATTTGGGTGTGGACACGGCCAAACCATATCACTTGACATCTCCACTTCATAAACTAATGAACAACTCAAACTTAACATAAGGAAAAGAGACACCTAATTACCAGCCAGACTTCCCTCTCCTATTAAATAAAACCTACATTTGTTCAATTACTCAGCCAAAAATGTAGATGTTGTTTCAAAACTTTATTATATTTTATATGAGATTCAACATCATACAATAACTCTACTACATATTCTCATTTTGATCACTCCTTAGTGTCCCAAAGCTACAACCCTAGAGCAGGCCATTTTTCTCTCAATTACCTGAAAGATTTTGGGAAGCAGTCTCCTTATTACCACTCTCCAACAGTCCTTCCTCTATGTCAAACTGCCTTTTATAAAGGGTAAGTTGGATCACCTTGCTCCCCAGCTTATAACTCTAATCATCCCATTTTATGTTAAGAAAAATAAACAACAACAACAAAAATCACCAATGCAACCTGTTCGGCTTAAGCGCCTGCTCATCTCCTCTGGGAATACTTGTCTGAACATCATCAAGAGAACTCAGTTAAGTCCCACCCCATTCCCCAGTCTGTGTTCCCATGATGTGCCATGCACATCACACCCATTGCACTTCCCACACTGTACTGCAATGATCTGTGCATGTTCCTAAAAGGCTGAGAGCTCCTTGTGTGTCTAACATGCTGGGAGATTTATGAGGGCAGATGTCAGGTTATTCCTTTATGTTCCTAGTACCAGCATAATTTATGAAACCTATGATGATTATTATTTCTGCACTTATATGTTTGTGAGAGTTTTAACTTATCTCTAGCTAGTCATGATTTCCTTGAATAAAACTCAACAGCTCCCTGAATCTCTGTAAAAACATGGGAGTAAAATTTTTCATCTGACAAGAAGTTATTGTGATCGCTAATTTTATGTGTCAACTTGACTGGGCCATGGGATGCCCAGACAGCTGATTAGACATTATTTCTGGGTGAGGACATTTCCAGAAGATATTAGCATTTCAATTAGTAAACTGAGTAAAGCAAGTGGTTTTCCCCAGTGTGAGTGGACATCATTGAATCCATTGAGAGACTGACTAGAACAACAAGGTGTAGGAAGGCTGAATTAAATCTACCTGACTGATTCAGCTGATCAATTCGGGGCACTGATCTTTTGTCCTCGGTGCTTCTGATTCTCAGGCCCTCAGACATGGACTGGAATCTACCCCATTGACTATCCAGCTTTCAGGGGTTTGAACTACACCATCAGCTTTCTGAGTGTCCAGCTTACAACTGGCAGATATTCAGTCACCGTAATGCAATTTTCAGCCTCCATAATTATGATGTGAGCCAATGCCTCATAATAAGTCTCTTTATAACTGATCCATATTGTTATAAAAAGATCTTTTCCACTGGCTAAGTGCTCATACTTTACCCGTTTTGCTTGTTTGTCTCCACTCTAGAAGAAGAAAAATCCTAAATGTCCTGCTTTTCTTGCAGCTAAGAGCAGCCATAACACACAAGTCTGGTCAAAATGAAAGTGATAGTCTGCTGAGGGTGTGTATGATGTCAGTTTCTATTCCCTAGGAAGGTCCCAGAGGTAATAAGGAAGCTCTGGGACCTTCTTTATATGCATGAAGTAAACAGTAATTTGATGAGTACTGATTCTGAGTTCAAAGTGTTCTGTAAATTATTTGAAGGAAGATGCTATGGCAGATTAAACTAGAAAAATACTGATCAAAGTGCCAGGATACAAGCTGGGCTATGAGGGATATGTCAGAAGATAGGAGGATGGCAGGCATTTTTAAGTCTTAAATTTTTGTTTTTACCTCTGTGATGAGATTGGAGCCATTTCAAAGGGGAGTAATGCTTAATCAAAAACAAAACAAAACAAGAAAAACAGATGGCAATAATTAAAAATTAACGATTGAGAACACATACAAAATATTAATTATGACATGTGCTACTACTACACAAAGCTTCTCTGTTGTAAGCTCTCTCTGGCTTCTGACTTTTTTTTTTTTTTTTTTTGAGATGGAGTCTCGCTCTGTCGCCCAGGCTGGAGTGCAGAAGTGTGATCTCGGCTCACTGCAAGCTCCGCCTCCCAGGTTCACACCATTCTCTTGCCTCAGCCTCCCCAGTAGCTGGGACTACAGGCACCCGCCACCAT
Organism: Theropithecus gelada; assembly: GCF_003255815.1. NCBI lineage: Eukaryota > Metazoa > Chordata > Mammalia > Primates > Cercopithecidae > Theropithecus > Theropithecus gelada. Next base: position 11,793,738 of record NC_037672.1, on the reverse strand, counting down.
GTCTGGCTTTTTTTTGTTTTTTTTTTTTTTGTATTTTTAGTAGAGATGGGGTTTCATCGTGTTAGCCAGGATGGTCTCGATCTCCTGACTTCATGATCCGCCTGCCTCGGCCTCTCAAAGTGCTGGGATTACAGGCGTAAGCCACCGCTCCCGGCCGGTTTCTGACTTTTTGAATTTTTTTTTCAGACACTGCCTCAGTTTTTGTTTCCACAGAAGCAGAGCTTGATCCAGGGACTTAGGTATGGGTGGTTTATTTGGGAAATCATTACATGAAGCATGGGTGAGAGCCTGAGGAGAATGAGACCAGAAGGAGGAAAAGCTAATAGGAGCAGCATTGCTGCTATAGGCAGTGGGGGCTTCTACTGGGACCTCTGAAGAACCAATGCGTCCCAGAATTTCTGCCAGAATAATGGGAAATGGGGGGCATTTATCCACTGGCTCCTATACTGTGTTGATTGAGGGTGTTCTCTGGGGTATGAATAAATCTTCCCTCTGGGCTACCCTTGTACATGGGGCTTATTGACTCTTTCAGCCTCAGAAAGGGCCCTTTTCTAAGGCAGATAGTGGCAAGACTGGCTTGAGAAGTGAGGCTTTGTAGTAATCTGAGTGTGAGCTCGCGTAGAGCTGTCCATCACGGTGGTGAATGCAGAGGCTGGCCAAGAGGGGTGTGCTGAGGGGCACTGAGAGCATCTGCTACTGGCAGCAATCCCTACCCTTTGAAAGTCACCAAGCGCCTTTTCCTCAGTTCTGGCCTCTGCCACTCCCAAACACATGGGTGGTTCAGAAAAACACATTGCCATTCCCACCCATGGCCTCATGAATTTCCAAAATTACTTCCTCCTGACCTTGAACCTCTCTGCAGGACAGACTCAGTCAGTAGTTGAATGTCACCAGTCCTGAACACTGAGACCCTACGGCCCCCAAAAGTAGAAGATGAGCTACTAAAGCAAGCTGGGGCTTGGAGCCTTCCCTCTGCCTCACTTCTTGTCCTGGAGAGCTCTGGCTTTTACCCTAAGTGTCATTTACCTAGAACTGCCTATGTCACCGATGCCAGGTGAAATGATTCATAGACGTGGCCTTATTTTTCCTCATATCAGACATTATGAGATGGTCATCGTGCTCCCCATTTTATAGCCAGAGAAACTGAATCCAAGAAGGAAACTGTGCTGAGTTAGTAGGTAGCAGATTGAAAGTTTGAACCCAGTTCATGAAAACTGCACAAATCACCATCTCAGCAATACCACCATGACTGTTCGTTTGCACTCTTCAACTCCCAATCTTGCCCCACGCTGCCTTCACACCTTCAGACTGTGCTCTGCTGTTAAAGTTGAGGGCTTGTTATGCTTCGTTCATTGAGGTCCATTAGCGTCCTGCTCCTTATTTTCCCCCAGGAGGCCCCTACCCTGTGACGGATGTATATCTGCTCTCTGCCTCGAATGCCCCCAATTAGAGTGACTTCATGACTTCTCCTAGCAGTCTGTTCCATTGCCTAACTGCTCCCAGTGGTCTAACATTTTCCCTGATATTTAGCTTTGATATTCCTCACTGCAGCTTACAGCTTGTTAATTCTCATTCTGTCCTTGTTGATTAATAAGAAGACTGATCCCTGCCCTTCTCACAATATCTTTTTATGAATGTGTCGGCAGAATGATGGCTCCCTTCAGCAGCCCTTCCTTAAGCTTGAGCTGCTCCAGCTCTATTAACCTCCCCACAGAGGTCTCACTCTCCAAGCCTGGGACTATTTGTGTCCCTCTCCTCTCAACTGTGTCAATTAGCCTATGTCCTTGGATAATTTATAGTGTCCAGAAGGGAGCCCAGTGTTGGAGAGACAGCCAACTCCAGGCAGAGACAGGCATGATGCTGTTGAAATTCACTTACTCCTTTTGCAAAGTGATATCTTAATTATTTTTTCCCTGAGGCAGACAGCCAAGATTTCTCCTTCTCAATGATCTTTTTATGAACTTGGACTAACAGAGTGTGGAAGCTGATTGGGTCTCCCTGGATCATCTCCTTTATTTGGAAGTGAGTAAATGGAGGCATAGAGGGAGTGAGGACAGTGTCCAAGGCTCCTCAGTGGCTCAGTGATCCAGAGAGAATGAGGACCAGCTCTGCAGTTTTCCAGGTCAGTATCCCTTTCATTGTATCCATGAGACTGGGCTCGTGAAAACATGATACAACTCATTCTACCAAAAGAAATAGAGCCCAGGAGTGTGGTGTTATTGCAGGTAACGGAGCAAAGAGGTGTATGGAGAAGAGCAGTATACAAGATCTGATGTTAAATAAGGTGTAGGAACTGATAAGGAACCAGAGGATTTGGCAATGGAGGATCACATGATGATTTAGGGAACACATTTTGTGAAAAAATGCAGGGATGAATGAATGATTTGGCATACTAAGGAGTGGAATACTGAGGAAGAGGCAAGCAAGCTTTTGACAGGCTTCTCTGAGAAAACATTTTAAGATAATGGTGTAGTATAATCTAATAGTTAAGAAAACAAGGTTTGGATTAGACAGATTTGATTCCATAATCAAATCCTAATCCTTTGGATTAGATAGATTTGACTCCATAATCTACCATCTACTAGCTGCGTATCTTTGGTCAATTTACCTAACCTATCAGAGTCTATTTTCTCTTCTGTAAAACAATAATAGCATAATAAAAGTAAACATCCTATATTTACTTTAAAAAATATATTATTTACATATAATATATAACATACCATATGTCTGTATGTGACACATTTATTATGTTACATATAATATCTGATACTACATATAATATATTATTATTGTTTTGTTATACATAATATAGTACATATATTTATAATATAAACTAATGACAATTGAAAATAATAATGAGATCTACTTATCGGGGCTGATGTGATAGTTATATGTGATAATAACTCCAAAAAATGCTTAATATTATATATGTGGTTCATGGTAAATGCATAACAAATATATTAGCTACAGCCATTAGCATTCATTGCCCTTACTGTCATCATTATCATTATCATCATCAACATCATCATCATCATTTTCATCACAATTATTCCAGTACTGTCTAACTAACACCTTGACCTCTTTTCTAAAGTCATCTTCCTGACCACCTGCCTTCTCACTCCTAGCAAGTAATTCTTCCTCCCTCCCTTATTTCACAGAGAGAACAGATCAGTAGATATGAAATACTTCACTTTGCTCTTCTTACTACTGACAAATTTACCAAGTCTCCTGCATCCTTCTACCTTCATTTCTCTTCTTATTGGAATAGCTGTTTTCTTTTTAGTTTTTTCTAAGATTTGATGTTTGACACTGCCTCTGGCTCAATGCTTTTTCTATGACACTTCATTGCCCTATTATAATGTCCATCTTCAGGATATTATATTGCTGCAAGCTGGCCTTCCCTCCAGACTACATTCCTAAAAATGGACCACTTTTTTTTTTTTTTTTTTTCAAATCATCTTTTACAATGCAGATAGGCTGAGGATTTCCTGAGTCAACGAATCCTGTTTCATTTTTGCTAAACAGTTTTTTCTTCAATTTATGTCCTTTTTCTTGAATTTTCTCTTGCATTTCACTATAAGCAACAAGAAGAAATCAGTCTGTGTCTTCAATACTTTGGTTGGAAACCTTCTCAGCTAAATATCCGAGTTGATCAGTTTATCACTTACAAGTTCTGCTTTCCACTCAATTGTAGAACACAATTCAGCTAAGGTTTTGGCCTGTATAAACAAAGATTGGTTGTTTTCCAGTTTCCAATAACATGTTGCTTATTTCCTTCTTGAGCGTTCAACCTTTATATCTTCACTGTTCATATTTCTACCAACAGTGTGTTTAAGGCTATCTAGGGTTTCATTTTTCCTTAAACTGCATCTCAAAATTTATATAGCCTCTAGCCATTTCTAATTCTAAAGCTAATTCTGCATGTTTAGGTATTTATTATAGCAGCATCCGCTTTGCTATCACCAATATCTGCATTAGTTTTCTGTGGCCATTTTGACAAATTACCACCAACTTGGTGACTTAAAATGACAAAAATTAATTCTTTTACAATTCTGGAGATTAGAAATATAAAATCAGTATCACTGGGCCAAAATCAAAGTGTCAGCAGGGCTGCACTTCCTCTAAAGACAGTAGGAAAGAATCAGTTACCTCTCTCTTTTACCTTCTGGTGGCTGCCTACATACCTTGGCTTGTGGCCACATCAGTCTGTTTCCATGATCACATTTTCCTCTTCTGTGTGTGTCACATATTTCTGCCTTCCTCTTAAAAGGATGCTGGTGATTACACTCATAGTCCACTCAGATAATTCAGGATGATATTTCCATCTCAAGACTCTTAACTGTCATGTTTGCGAAGTTACTTTTTCCATATCAGGTATCATTTAAAGTCTCCAGGGATTTGGACCTGATATCTTTGGGATCATTATTTCACCTACTATACAATCTGATCAATTTCTAAAAAAAAAAAAACAACAAAAAAAAGTAACTATTTCTGAAGTTATCTTCATCTCACAGTATTTTTTTTTTAAGTTTAGATAAAAATATCTACGGCATTAAGACAGTTATTAGCATGAGCACATAAAATTGCTCAACACTGTGGTAGACATTGGATATGCATAATCTTGTTTGATTTTTAAAATGAACTTCTTGGTCAGTATTTTTATACCCATTTTATAGTTAAAGGAAAAGATCGATGATCTGCGTAACTAATACATGGTCTACTAGAAGTTAAATTGGAGTTTGTCTGATTTTAAAACCTGAGTTCTCCCTAGGCCTAGACTACTCTGCTCTATGCGCTTTGGTATTAGAGCCTTTTGGAGGCTTGAGGTATGTCATCCACAAAGCAAACAAAGAAGGCTTAGAAGCGTAAGTCTCAAGAATGATGTACATTTTTTATTCAGTTTCTTTCAACAATGGTGCTGCTGTCACTCATCCTTGGCAGTCCATCATACATGTGTGTGGCCATGGGTGTACTTTCAGCTGACCACATTGGTCACCAGGCTGTGACCACACAATTCACAAATGGAGTTAGAAGCTCAAAGAAGTCTTCATACATACAGGGCCTTCTCAGAAATAGTCTCAGTGACCACACCCCATCTATCTTCTCGGGTTTAATGGGCTGAGTTTAGGGAATATCTTGGTGTGGATATAGCCTTCCATTCCTGCGTAATTACCCAGTTTTTTTTTATTCCAGTTGTCCTGAAAAACATGTCATGGTCTTGCTGCGGGAAAAGGAAACATGTTCGTGTTTACATAAAATAGGGGTAGGAAATGCTATCTAAAGCTGCCAAGAAAGGTAGAGATGAAACTTTAGAGAATGCACATGAAGCAGATGATGGGTAGGTTTCAGGAGGAAATGGTAATTATGTGTGACCTCTAAATGTAAGTAATATTTGGCTGCATGAGGATTGTAAGATATGGGGAAAAGCCTTTTGGTTAGGCTCAAAGACAAGAATGCCTAGTGTCTTGAAGAAAATAATAGATTATTCATTTGACTAGAGCACAGTGAAAAGAATGGAAGAAGAGAGGGTTAAGGTTAGATGCATAGGCTCAGGATTGTCAGATTGTCTTTTGGATTTCAGATTTAATTCTGTTTGAAATACAAATTCGGGACAGAGTAGTCACATCATCAAGAATATTCATAGTGCACCAATAATCTGACAACTGGTGGAATGGATAAGACAGAAAGAGACTACAGGCAAGAGAAAAGGGTAGGAGGGCACTATTCAGGCAGGAAGTAATGATAACTTAAACTAGGGCAGTAGCAGAGAGGGAAAGGAAAGAAAAGAAGATCAAGCATATTGTGTAAGTAAAACCCACAGACTACATCAATTAATGGATAGTGTTGGCTAAGAAAAGGTACTCGAATTCAGAGTTTTAGCTTACTTGACTGAGGTACAGACTTACTAGCTAGGGTTATTTACAAATGATAGAAACACACACTGGTTCACTTTAACAAAATGTCTTTTTTAAGTGATTTTTAAGGAAGGATGTGGAAGTCACTCAAAGATTGAAAGGACATTAAAATGAGGCCTCCAAAAAGGACAGAAATAAGAAAACTCTAGGAATTAAAGCATAGTCTGCCAAGACTTTACCCTTCAGGGTTAATCAGATTGAACCATTTAGTCTACTTCGTCTAAAGATTGAAATTCCACAGAATAAGGGAAGAGAAAAAGAGAGGGAGAGAGAGAGACAGAGAGAGAAAGAGATAAGAGAAGGGAAGGACCAGGAAGTCCCATTGGTTGGTTGCATGCCTACTCCCTGGCTGGGGGGCAGGATGGCTTGATTGTTAGGCCATCAAGATTGTATCTGATAGGTGAGAGATAATTTCCCCAAAGAAACTTGCTAGAAAGTGGGAAGGATGCCGACTAAGTGAAAACCAAGGATATCCACCTCTAAGGGCTAAGAAAAATATAGAAATTTCCAGCTTCAGAGTCAGAGCTTGCTCTGTGGAGTATAAACTCTTTCACCTGCCTATTGAGTAACCCTGTGACAATCACTTAAGCTCTCCTAGTGAAGACCACTAAAAGCAAATGCACATAATAATGAAGGTATTGTGATTTATCTCCTGTTTGATTTTAAGGGAAATATTTGGTTAGAGTTAATTATATAAAGGAAAAATTCTTCTATTCCTAGTTTACTAAAAGTTTGTTTTCTGGGTCATGAAATTTTGTTAAATATATACCTGACAATAGTGTATTTTTTTTTTTTAACTATACTGTGTGCTAAATATGCTAGAATTTTATAGAGGATGTTGGAATCACAATTCTTAAGTGATAGATAGTGAACTTTTTAATTTTTTTATTATAGGCCTACTTTGTTAGGTTTCTACATCATGGTTATACTTATGTATCTTCTAGAATTTAGAGATGTTCCTCTTTGTATTCTCTGAACCAGTTTAAATGATGTATAAATAATCTATAACTTTAACTTGAAACAGTGTAGTCCTAAAATTATGTGAAATTAGAGTCTTTGGGGAAGTAATCTATTTTTTGCCTTTTAACAAATTCCATAGTTATTGATCACTATAGGCTGTCTAAATTTTCATGTATACGTTTTGTTAATTTAGATTTTTTTCAGGGAAAGCATACATTTCTTCAAGGTGCACAAAACTTTTTGCATAGTTGTTTAGACAGAAAGGAGAAAGAACATTTGACAAGGTATTTGAGAATGTATAGAATTAAGGGAGGGAGTGTCAAATTTGTATATATGTAATGAGGTTGGGAAGATCACAAATAAAAAGGCAGGTAGAGGAGGGTGATAGTGTTGAGGAGGAGGCTCCAGAATTTAGGGTTGAAGCACTAAACCAGATAGCTTGCTTGGAATAAACAAAACTAAAGATAAAGTCAAAGTCATAGTCAGAAAGAAACACTAAGAATAGAGCCAAGAAATTGGAGACTGAATATCATCCTTAAATGCAGCTGAGGAGATCAGAAGCCAGGAAAGTAAAACTAAGTCTAGGTGTGATGAGTGGAGTTACAGGTGGTCAAGAACCAAGATTATGAGAGAATTCTTGAGGAATATTTCAATGTCCTGTGGTTCTATAGGTTAGAGATATAAACACAGAAGAATGATGCATTTATTCATGATTCTTTAGGTTTTAAAAAACACAAATCTGCCAACTTAAAGAAAATGAACTAGCTCATGTGACTCAAAGCTACTTAAGGGTTAAAGCTATCTGTGGGAAAACTTTTCATCTGTTGTGTCCACTTTCCATTGTGTTGTTTTCAATCTCAGGCAGGCCATCTTTTTGTCGTATTAAAAATGGCTCTGGCAGCCGGGAGTGGTGGCTGACGCCTGTAATCCCAGCACTTTAGGAGGCCAGGGAGGGTAGATCACAAGGTCAGGAGATCGAGACCATCCTGCCTACCACGGTGAAACTCTGTCTGTACTAAAAATCCAAAAATTAGCCAGGCGTGGTGGCGGGTGCCTGTAGTCCCAGCTACTCAAGAGGTTGAGGCAGGAGAATGGCGTGAACCCGGGAGGTGGAGCTTGCAGTGAGCTGAGATTGCACCACTGCACTCCAGCCTGGGCAACAGAGTGAGACTACATCTCCAAAAGAAAAAAAAAAAAAAATGGCTCTGGCAGTTCCAGGCTTTCTCATTCCATCATTTCTGTGTAATCTCAGAGGTTACAACCACGTCTTTCCAGATCGTTGCACAAAATTCTCAGGGAAGATTTTGGCTCTGCTTTGGTCAGGTTATTATGCGGTGGCCAGGGAAATGGATATATACTCACTGGCCAGGCCTGGTGCACATGGACAACACTGAAGTGGGGAGGACTAACTAGGAGAATTAATAGTAGGAGAGGTCCATCTCCCAAATAGATGAGTAGACTTCCCCCCAAATTATATGCGTGTGTGTGTGTGTGCGCGTGCATGCGCATGTGTGTGTTTGTATATACAGAGCTTGCTGATTCCGAGCAACTATATATATACATGTAGGTTGCTGATTCCAACTGTATAGATACACACACACACACACACATATATATACACACACATACACACACAAACACACACACACACACAGAGATATAGTCGTTCCTTGGTATCCATGGAGGATTGGTTCCAGGGTCCCCTGGAGATACCGAAATCTGAATGGTCAATCTCTTATATTAAATGGAGTATGTGCATATAAACTACACACACCTTCTCATATACTTTAAATCTTCTCCATAGATTACTTATAATAACTAATGCAATGTCTACACATGACTTCATCAGCATGGACTCAACATAGTTCTTGGTGCATGGCAAATTCAACTTGTACTTTGTGGAACTTGGTATAATGTTATTATCCAAATAGTTTTGATCCTCAGTTGGTTTAATCTATTGATGTGGGACCAACAAATATGGAGGGCCGGCTGTGTGTACGTGTGTGTGTGTGTGTGTGTGTGTGTGTGTGTCTATGTGTGTGTGTATGATGAAGGAATGGATAGAATAGATAAAACACAAAGCACCAGGGAAGTTTTATAAATTAATAGCTAAGGGTTTGACTGGACGAAGGATCCATGAATATGTAGTAGAAGTAGATTAAAACTAATGTATGGTAACAAGTATGGTAGCCAGATTTGTGTATCATTCATCTCATTTTCTAGCAAAAAACAAAACAAAACAAAACAAAAATAATTTAACAAGTTATTTCTTGCTCCTGACAAACATGGGACACTAAAAGTGGCAGCTTTGGTCAAGGATTTAGAAGATTTTTATCCACAGATGTGTTCTCTCATGAATTAGCTGCGTGACTTAGGATAAGTCATTAACCTCTCTGTGCCTGAGAAGGATGATTATTCCATATTCTGTGGGATTGTTGAGAGAATTAAACAAGATACATGGGTAAAGAAAACTGGAGATGCCTAGACATTGCTGGCACCCAAAATATATTAGTGAATTGAAAGGGGAATTTAAAGAGAGTATTCTGTTTATTATTATCATTATTTTAATTCCCAGTTTTAGTAATTACATTGCCAATATATTTTTTGTTTACATTTTTAGTTTTTAATCAGCTTTTTCCTTTATGGGGAAATATTGGAACCATTTTAAATTAATTCTTCTGACTGCATTTCCATGGCTCCCTTAAGTAGCTGAGTAGAATCTTAGACACATGAAATAATGACCCAATTTAAGTTGCTGTGTTTTTGTAAAGCACTGGAAAAGAGGAAAGCACTTCAAAGTAATTAACATGAACATGCTCAATTACGTTTCTGTATGACATGCCAACACCACTGACTGGAAATTCTGAAATTCGGAATCTTAGAATCCTCAATTGCTAGCACAATGAGGTCCTAAGGTATCCCCTTCTTTCCTCTCAGGATGGTCTTTTAGAGAATTATTAAGTATTAAAAGGTTAAAAACTAAGAAAACAGTAGCATTGAGGGGTAAAAAAGTTCTCCCATCAGGCCAATGGGTGGAAGGGTAGGGTCACTGAATGTAGCCTTATTTCTGCTGGCTGGCCATGTTTCTTTCCTACCCAAGCTCCAAAGTAAGCGGACTGTGTAAGCGGGAATGAAATACACAACCCCCTTGTGACTGTGAGCAGCAAAGCATTCTCCGTTTGTGGTTTTCTTCAAATGAGGCTGCTTGGAATATGTGTTTGAAAACACTGAGACTCTTTATTAATCAAGCACTTCACTCTCCCTGCCAGCATAACGTTTCATTGATGTCAAAACTCCCTTAAAAATGGTTTTGGAGCCACTTCTTGTACACAGACTTCAACAGAAGAAATATTTTTGGAATTGTAAATAGAATAATTGAGGCAAATATTTGCCCATTTGGAAAGCTTCTGTAATGGCTTTAATGTCCAGTTGCATGTTAAATATGCAGATCTGGTTATGGGTGGTAGGTACAGGGGCAAGGATGAAGCAGACCCCAAACTCTGGGTTTCCCTTAGAGAGTTTAATCACCAAACAGGCTGGATGAGAGAAGACATAGGAAAAACCATTTTGAAAAGATAAATTTGTTTCCAGGCAGGAGCAAGCAGTAACTAAATGGGTTAACCTATAAGAAAGGATACGCCATTCAGAAATGGGCTTGCTGAGCAGAAGCTAAGGAAAAGGAGAGTCATAGAGACACGCATTGGCAATGCCCATCCAAGAGCTGCACTGAATAGAGGATGTCTGGGTCTTGAGATACCAAGTACCAAGATCTAGGAGTAGGTCCATTTTGATTGTACAGATGGTCACATCAGGCTACTACTGTTATATAAGATGAAGCATTTGAGTTACATAGGAAATACCCCTATTCTAATTCCATGTACTTGGAAATCTCTTCCCAAGTCAGTCTTCTGGTAAGAAGGTAACATGCAATTTAGGCCACTTGGAGATTATGGTATAAATTGTGGCAGAGCATCTCTTTGTAGATGAGGAGATAGGCATCTTGTGTTTCATGGATCCCTGTGAAGTTGTATGTGTCTACCAAAAGACATGGATGTACTCTCTGTGTTGGTAATTCAGGTTTCTGGGCCTGCAGGTTGAGGGCTAGAACTTGGGCAGTGGTAAATCCATTTAGGTAACTGGTTCTCTGTGAGGACATCTGGCAGATAAAAAGATGGGTTTTGCTGCTGATGACTTCTGCTGCAGAAGATATAATCTTGAGTAAATTAACCTCTCCAAGTCTTACTCTTCTTACCATGTGGGGAAGAGACACTTACTTGGCAAGGACACTGCAAGTTTTTGGGACATTATCAGTGCTCCTGATAATGCTCCTGGAACCTCTTTCTGCTCTAAAGTTATATGATGCTCCAAATAGACATCTTGGGATGTCTACTAGTCTGTGATCCTGCTTTGACAACTTCTGCCTCTTATTCCCCAGAGTGATTCCTGCAATGATGTTTTAACTCTTTGACTCTCATGCCCTACAGATAAGGACACTTGGTTCAGGAGAAATAACACTGGATCAATCAGTTTATTTCTCCCATAAATATTAGTTGGGTTACAGTGGCTCTATCCAATCTCTGTTGAATACCTTAACTGGTGGGATGTTTAGGGTCACCTGCTTCATAGTTATATGAAAGCTACACACAAAGAAGGGTGAATGGATCAAGAAGCACAGATAAAACAACCAAAAAAGCACTAACAAAAAACTATGAAGCTGAGGTAGATGGAAAGAACGTGGTTCTCAACTCTAAAAATTGTCCTTTTATTGACCTCAGTGACTTATGGTACCCACTCACATTCTCTGCTCTTATTTTCCATGAGATATTTTTAATATTTTTCCATTGCTCTCATCACCCACCAATGAAGTGCCGCTAATTAGAGCTGGCTTTGTTACATGACAACCAGTGAATCTCTGTTCTTCAATCTCTGATTTGAAACCATGAGAAGCAAGACAAATGTCACACCCTTGGTGTGGAAACTCTCTGAGGAAGGACAGGATAATCAGTTCATGAAAAAGAGCTGGCAAGTAATCTCTCCTTCATGGGAAGGCCTGCCCTCTCAGAACCATCTGTCTTCAAACACATTTCTGAGGAGCAACTGAAAACACAAGCTTTGGGCTGTGGGTACCTTAGAAAAAGGTCGGTGTTGTTCTAACAGGCCCAGCTGAAGTCTGCATCCTCATGATGGACACATTTGCTATTTTTCTTCCATCACACTCTACACTAGACTGGGGAGAGGTGTTCTCCTGATGCTTGTTCAGGAATGTTTCTGCACAGGCAGACACTCTGAGCCTGGCTGTGGCCTGATGATGCAATGACACCATGGCCCCCTCAGTTGTCGAGGCCCTCTGGGAAAGGCCCACTAGCCAGGATCTCTGTGCAGAAAGGGAAGAGCTTGTGGCACGGAAATCCTTGCAGTCCTGTACCCAGCACTAGAGAAAGTCTCCAGAGTGAGAGCAACAAGCTCCATCCTTCCAAGCTTTTATTAGCCTACTTGGTGAAGGTCCTGTTCATTCCTTTCAGATATTTCTGTAAAGAGACAACCTGGTGAGCGATGAGAGCTGGGCAGAAGACCTGGGTTGAGGTGCACCAGAAGACCTGGGTTGAGGTGCATTACTGGGGGTCTTGCCATAGGCAAGCTGATTAACACCTTCCAGGTTTAATACCCTCATATGTAAAAATGGGAACGTGGTGGTGAGGAGCAAGTAAGATAATGGAAATGATAAAGAGTAATAGAAATTAAGAGTATGCAATACTCTTCAAATCTCCTTTTGATTACTCTTTTTCCCTCCATTAGTGAGTAGTTTTCAACTGATTTTTCTGCTGGGGGATTTGATTATCTTTGCTGAATCATTGCTGTTTCATAAATATGTTCTCAAAAAGCCTCTGATGCTTTTGTTATTATGACCTGGAGTCTGATCCTATGTTTTTTATATGGCTCTTGAGGGCACATCCATTTTCTTAATTCTAATGCAATGTAGACTCTGGGACAAGATACTAATAATTCCTATTATTCATTCAATTTCTACTAGATTCAAGGCATAATGCATTCATTAATTCTCCTAGCAATATTTTAAAGTAGGTGCTATTGTTATCTGCATTTATGTCTTAATTCAAAAATACACATAAAAAGCAAGCCACACAATAGGTTAACAACTTGTGTTAGAGCAGAGAGATACTAAATAGCAAAGATAAGGCTTGAACCAGGACTACTCAACTCCAAATATCCAACTCACCTCACTGTGGCATAGAATATCATGAAACTTTTGTCATTATAGGGATATTGAATACATAAAATAATAAGTCACTGATGCATGATGATGAAGGGGAATGAGGGTGAGAAAAGGTAGGAGAAAAAAGTTGTGTTGAGCAGACTCAGAAATTGGGCGCTACTGCAAAGCAGAAGTTATTTTGAAGCACAAGATCCAAAGGCTGTTCCATGCTCAGAGGTAGGGTGGTGAGTGTATGGATCTAACCCAATGCATAGATCACATAAGCAAAATATACATGGTTGTCAGTGGTTAATGTTGTGAGGCAGATCCATGTTGGGGCACTGAGATATGTGTCACAGCAGGACATCAGCCAGCAGCTAGGCACATGGAGACATGATTTAGTTCCTTGGGGGAGGTAGTAGGACAACAGCAAAGAGCTGATGGTAATGAAAGTCTCGTATAATAGACATTGGGTCCGTGGCAGAGTAATTGAACAGATTCTGAGGTAATTGAACCTACTGTTCTTATAATAATTCAACCCTTGGAGAATTTCTTACTATCATTGCTTTCCACCAATAGATGAACTGCCACCATACCTTCTGACTCAGAGAAAACCATTGTGGTGTCTATAAAGAGGGAGTTGGTTGGAAAGTGTAGTTCAATTCAGTTCAACAAATATTTATGGAGCACCCGCTATGTGCCAGGCACCATGCTAGGCACAGGGATACAGAGATGAATAAGACACAGTCCTTACCAGGAATGGCAAATACACAGCACAAATGCTGCCACTCCCTTGTCCTCCACTGCAGCAGACATCATTAATCAATCACCACACTGCTTCCTGCTGAGTCTGCATCTGGCCTCCACTCTTCTAAGCAGGCAGCCACTATCCATCAATAGGAGATGCCAGATGAGTCAAAATGAGTTGACACTTTTGCTTCAAATGTTGTTAATTTTGGTAAGGGAGAGAGACTGAAATGTGTCCCCATATATATTAATTTGCATGGTTTGGGTTCAAGGTAATAGAAGAGAAGTTTGGAGAATCCTGGGGTCTTAAAACATGTTTGAGTTTCCTTCGTGACTTATTGTTATTATTTTAAAAGGATAGGGTGGCTGAGCGTGCTGCCTCACACCTGTAATCCTTGTACTTTGGGAGGCTGAAGCAGGCGGATCACCTGAGGTCAGGAGTTTGAGATCAGCCTGGCCAACATGGCAAAACCTCATCTGTATTAAAAATACAAAAATTAGCTGGGCATGATGGCACATGCCTGTAATCCTAGCTACTAGGGAGGTAGAGGGAGGAGAAGTGCTTGAACCCAGGAGGTGGAGGTTGTAGTGAGCAAAGATTGTGCCACTGCATTCCAGCCTGGGAGACAGAGCAAGACTCTGTCTCAAAAAAAATAAAAATAAATAAAAATAAAAATAAATAAGTAAATAAACAAACAAGGGATAGGGTGAGGGGAGAATTTCTGTTAATAAAGACATGGTATCTTGTGGGAAGCATTTCACCCTAAGTACAGAGTTATTCTCATCAGAGAGAACTCTTAACATACAACTCGAGGCAAAATTAAAATCCAGAAACACAGTTTAAGAGAGTATGAACTCTTGCTAGAACTGCAATGTATCTACCCCAGGGGTCCTAAGAATTTGCTAACCCCTAACTGCCAGTTCTTCTGCAGCCAAGAAAATCAAGCAGCTAAGAACCCCCTGGGGAAGGCAGGGTGGTGAATGGAGACCTATTATAAAATATATACCTTCAAGAGAACAAGAATTACAGGTAACCTCCCTCTTCTCCAAAGCGAGTGGTGGTAATAGAACTCCTCTCTGTGGACCCTAAGAAGGCCTTGCTTGTTCTGTGGCTTTGACCATTTATGTTTAATTTACGGTTTTAATTTTCTGGAAAGAGCCCAAAGGAGCCCACTGCCCGATGGAGTGCATGATACAGGTTTGGTAAACACAGTTAAAATAAAATAAAAATGCTCCAGTGCCTTTGGATGTATCTAAAACAACAGAATTAAGAGACTCTAAAAACTAGGGTCAAAATTATCTTTCAGTTTATCTTCAATGGCAAAGTGTAAGGGAAGAAAGGTGAGTAAAGAAAGAAATGAGAGGGGGCTTTAAAATGACAGGATATAGCATTAAGCATGGTTGAACTAGACTTAAATGTTGGCCCTACCAGCCTTCCTGAAAATGGAACATTATAGCCTTGCAAAATCTGGATTTCACAGTGAGAAAGAAATCAAACATAACACTTCTCACTCTGAATCACTTTACCCAAAAGAGGGTTTTGAATTGAAACCTTCATTACTGCCAATAACTGAGTTTACCTAAATAATCTCTAGCACTTTGGAAAGAGGGTAAGGCCACTGCTGTTTGGCAGATTTAAAAAAGGCAGAAGTGGTGTCCCAGAGAAACCTTTTCTTCCCTTGAACTTTTTCAGAAAAGCTCTCCTGCTTTGGGCCCTCATCTCCAGAGGCATCCATTGTGCATAGCGTAGAATATGGACCCATAGAAATACTGACTTTATTAACATGTATTTTTATTTGGCATTGCCCATGCATGTGCTAAATGCAGACTTTTCATTCTTGGGAAGGGTAAGGTAAGCTATTTAAACTTACTTGATTTCAGGAAATATCCACAGAGACATCCCAGACCCTCAAGAACCTTGCATCTGTGTTCAGACAGTTGAATTTAAACAAACAGATGACATTTTGAATTATATTTTTCGGTTCCACATTTATCGAGCAGCAGCTAAGAGCAAAGCACTATGCTTAATGTACTGTGAAACTTAGTAAGATTTTGTTCCTGCAATTCTAAGTCTATGTGAGCCACTCTTAACCTGACTGGAATTGTGTATGGGTTCCCAGATGAAGACTTCCACTGTGCTTGTACAACAGCAGACGCGGTCAACAACAAATAATATTCAACAGCCCCTGGGTGCATTGGTGTTTATATAATTCTAACAATTACAATAACAACAGACACTTTAAAAATTCCTACTATGTACCAGCCTGTGTCGTAGGCTCTTTACTTGCATTAATTAATTTGATCCACATAACAATCTTACGTGGTTATGATATTAGTTTCCTAGGGGTGTCTTAATCAGTTGCCCCAAACTGGGTGGCTTACAACAACAGAAATTTATTTTTTCACAGTTGTGGAAGCCAGAAGTTCAAAATCAGGGTCGGCAGTGTGTGTTAGTTCCTTCTGGAGTCTCAGAGGAAGGATCTCTTGTATGAGCCTCTCCTTCCCTCTGGTGATTGCCTGGCAATCGTTGGCATTTCTTGGTCTGTGACTGCACCCCAGTCTTTGCCTGTCTTAACATGGCCTTTCCCTCCATGTGTCTCTGTGTCTTCTCCTTTTCTGTGACTTAAAGGATAGTCATGAGATTTACGGCCGCCCCAATACAGAATGATCTTATCTGGATATCTTTATCTTAATTACATCTAAAAAGATCCTTATTCAAAATAAGGTGACATTCTGAGGTTCCAGGTGGCACTTATTTTGGGGAGTCACTATTCAACTTACTATGGTCTTCACTGCATGGATGAGGAGGTAGAATTTCAGTTTAGGAGGTTGTACAAGGTCACAGAGCAGTGAGACGGAAAATCAAGGTTTGAGCCTAGGTGTCTGAATCCAGAGGCATCGGTCTTCACAATCACGATATCACACCATTCTGCTATGCTATATACTCTTTTTCTCCTCTACACTTTTCTGGGGGGAAAGAGGTCATCCAATATGGTGACTAACTAAATTCCTCCAGTCACTGCAGCATGAAGAAATGAATTAATGTGAGACCACATAGATCCGAATGGTGCAAAGGGTGAACTGCAACAGTTGCTGCTGGTGCCCTACAGATACACCAAGATCTTCTTAACTAGTTTGGTTATGGTGCTCCAAGTTCTGCAGGTGCTTCTGCTAATGGCACATATCTGCAGTTTTCTCTGGGAGATTGTCCAGTGATTGAAACCACATTGCCCAGAGAATGTTAAGCTAAGGCTCCTTTTCCCCTGCCACACAATAGTTTTGACTGGTTGCGGTAGGGGCACAAAAGTCTCATTCCCTCATCTCAAGACAGTATTGAATCCCCTAGTGGGCTAGACTTAACCCGATCCAACATTCTTGCATCTCTCCATCCCCTTCCCTGTCCTGCTACTCTTCCTCTTTCCAAGGTTTTCCAAAGAGATCTCCATGAATAAATCACAATGTACCCACATCCTCAAATCCAGCTGTGCTGCTTGAATCAGATAACATTTTTCCTAAGTCATTTCATTTAGTGACAATAACTTGAAAGGTAACCCTAAGTATCTTTACTTCAGAGATCAGGAAACTGAAATTCAGAGAAGTTCAGGGATGTGCCCAGGACTTCATAGGAAGTACGTGATGGAGCCGAGTTTCAAAGTCTGGTTGTCTGCAAGCCCCACTTTCTATTAAACTTTCCTGTCTGCTTAGCAGAATACTCAGGCTCAAGAGAAGCATGCCCTTGGGAATGGGTCTGGTCTAATGAAAGTTTTTTTGGGCTTTTGAATCACTCACAATTGAGTACTTAATAAACAGAGGCTATTCCTTTAAAAAAAATAGACATTTGAAACTTTTTTTTTTTTTTTTTTTTTGAGACAGAGTTTCACTCTTGTTGCCCAGGCCAGGTGGTGCGATCTTGGCTCACTGCAACCTCGGCCTCTCGGGTTCAAGCAATTCTCCTGCCTCAGCTGCCTGAGTAGCTGGGATTACAGGCATGCGCCACCATGCCCAGCTAATTTTGTATTGCTATTATTATTATTATTTTTTAGTAGAGACAGAGTTTCTCTATGTTGGTCAGGCTGGTCTCGAACTCCTGACCTCAGGTGACCTGCCAGCCTCGGCCTCCCAAAGTGCTGGGATTACAGGTGTGAGACACCGCACCCAGCCAACTTTTTCTTTTTAAAGAAATTATTTTCCTGACTATTTTCTAAGGCTGTCAGAATTGTCTGGGATGATGCACATTTACACATTATATGCTTCGCACTGCACTTGGCACATACAGCACACTCAGAGAAGGCAAGAAAATTAAATATCATTCATTTCATTCCTGTCCAGTGCTGCAACTCCTGAAACCTGGTCTGTGACTCACCAGTACTGAGCCCAGAATCCTGAGTGAGCACCTCAAGGAGACACTTCAGCCACCTACGTCAGCTGGACCACCCCATGACACAGTCCTTTCGAGGCAGTCATTCATGGAGGTGCCAGTCTGAATTTAGAGTCAATGATAAGGGAGGCTTCCATGGCAGAGTGAAAAGCACACACCTGAGAAATGAAGAGAAATGGCAAAGGTCACATGTCTCAGGATGAATTGTACTGTGTGTGACACCCTAGCTGAAATCCTATCCCACAGGGCCATCAGGTGAGCAATTAAAGAAAGTGGCTGAAATTGCTTCCATGTTCTTTTTTCTCTTCTAAAAATATCTGTGCTAAGAGTTTTACCCCGGGTGTGTGTGTGTGTGTGTGTGTGTTTGTGAGTGTATATACGTGTGTGTGTATACATGTGTGTAGCTGCCCATGCTTGTGCAGGCCTCTGTGCTAAAGTTAGTGTCTTCATTCAGACTGCACTTCCTTATGGTTTTCCTTGACGTCTACCTCTCTCTTCCATTGCCTTTCCTCTAATTCATGCTCTACATTGCAGCAAGAACATCATTCCTCTGTTTAATATACTTTCATGGATTCTCATTTGTCTAGACACCTTCCCATGGGACACATTGTGCCCTCTACTTATAACTTATTTATCTACGTTCTTTTACACAATGACCACTTCTTGCTTGACGATCCAGTGTTGACATCATCTCTTCCATTCACGGAGGTTTCCCAACTCTTCCAGGCAGAGTGAGTCATCCTTTTCCCTGGGCTCCTCTGGCATCTAATAGAGACTTCTGTTGTGGATGCCCCTGCTCTGAGCCACAATGATGTGTTGACAAGTTTGTCTCTCCCACAACATGCACCATGGGATTCTTTAAAACAGAGATGGTGTCATGAATTTCTGGTTTGGCAGGTTTGAAAATATTATGCAGAACATTACAGTTTTTTTAATAAAAGAAAAATGAATAAACAGAAGGATAAAGCATTAAGCTTAACCTCTATATACAGAATTCTTTATCTGTAAAAAGATGATAATAGAGACCCAATTGGGTGGACTAAATGATTGACTGCAATTCTTTACTCTTTCCTTTTGTGCCACATGGGCAGAAGCTTGGGTGTGTTACTCACTTTGGCAAAGAACATGTGAGGGTGCCAGTTCTAAGCCTGTACCTTAAGAAGAATCACCGTGTCTCTTTACTTCTTTCCTTCTACCATTACCATGAGAAGCATTCTTTCTGGATACCTGTTTCTATTATCCCTACAGCCTGGATTGCAGTATGAAGACATGTGCCAAAGAAATGCCCAAGCCAACCCCAGACCTACAGTGGGAAGCAGAACAGCCCAGAGAAGCTCAGCCTAGGGCAACAGAGGCAGCCTAGTCAACCTACAGATCTGGGACAATAAATGCCTGTTTTTAAGCCACTGAATTCTGGGGGGTGATTCGTTCCACGGCATTATAATGGCAATAGCTGATACTTCAACCTCATTTAGTTTTTGTGAGGGCTAAATCTGATAATTCATGTCAAAAGCCCTAGAACATGGTAAGCTCAGATATTAGGATTCACCATTATTAATGCTTGATGTTTATTAACTTATAAAACTAAGTATTTTATGGGAAAGACCAGTTAGAAGAAAAAGAAAGCAAGAATCTATCAAATTCAATGGGGTTCTCATAGCTGAACTTGGCAATTTCTTTGATATTTGCTAACGGTCTTTCATAGAATGTGAGGCAAGATGATGGGAGGCCTCAGAAAATTCGAATTTAAACAGAAAGAAAAACAGTCTTGGCACAATGGCTCTCCAGCATGGGGGTTGCATACCCACTTCTGTCATCATTGGGATGATCCACCAGCTTTCCTATGGCATTTTCATTTTGCAAAGCACTTCATTTAACAATCCCTCACTTAACCACTCCTTGGAGCCAATCTGTACAAAAAAATAGACAGTTAATTCCTAGAGACTGCCAAAAAGTGAGACTTCTAAAGCTTTAGGCAATAGCCTCTCTTTCTTCATTGATGTATCCCGTAGTCCCATCTTCATCCCAAATTGCCCTTCTAATCTCCAGACTAAGATGTCTAATAGAGGCCAGACATCCACGCCATGAGGTCCCAGACTCACATCATGCTTAAGATGTCAAAAACAGAATCCATCATCTTCTCTCTGTATCGAGGCCCTTGGCCCCAAGCTGTGGCTCCAATAGGGTCCTTATCTCAGTATCCAAACCAGAACCTGGTGACATTCATGCCTCTTCTCTCTCACTCTCCCTTTCTCTATTCCTTTCCCCAGGCATCCAAGTTCTAATTATTTCTCAAATCACTCCACTTCACTCCATCATCACTTCTTTCATGTCACCTTTTGCCTAGTTAACAGTAAAAACTTCCCTATATGTCTCCCTGTCTCAACTTCTCTATCGTTTCTCTGTCCTCCAAGTTGAGCTCTTTCTGCTTTTTCTTCATATTACTTATCATTGAGTCACCATATTTTTTTTACTGTGCATATCTGTCTATGTGTGCCTGTATGGGTGTATGTGCATGTGTGCATGTTTTCCTAAGTATATCTCATTCTCCCTATTGGATTGTAAATTTCCTGTCTTTAGGAGTCATGCCTAGAATTTTGTTCATACTCAAGAAAAACTTGGTAGACCTAATCAAAAGTCAGGTTAGATATTTAACCAAGCTCTCTGGATAAATATTTCTATTCCTCTATTTTCATTCGTATTAGTCTATTCTCACACTGCTAATAAAGACATTCTTGAAACTGGGCAATTTATAAAATAAAGAGGTTTAATTGACTCACAGTTCCACGTGGCTGGGAAGGCCTCACAATCATGGATGAAAGTTAAGGAGGAAGAAAGTCATGTCTTACATGGTGGCAGGCAACAGAGAGCTTATGTAGGGGAACTCTCCTTTATAAAACCATCAGATCTCCTGAGACTTATTCACTGTCATGAAGACAGCATGGGAAAGACCCGCCCCAATGATTCAATTATCTCCCACTGGGTCCCTCCCATGACACGTGGGAATTATGGGAGCTACAGTTCAAGAGGAGATTTGGGTGGGGACACAGCCAAACCATATCACCATTTATCGTAGCAGAACTATTTTGAGGGGGAAAGGCAACAATGAGTTCAGAACAAATATCAGGCTACCAGGGATCAATTGAATCCCAGTTCAGAGTACAGCTGTTTGTAATAGTTTATGTAGGAAAGACTCTTGATAGGAGTAAGGGTTGAAAGGCACATCAAAAAATAAGGTGAAAAGTGGCCGGGCACGGTGGCTCACGCCTGTAATCCCAACACTTTGGGAGGCTGAGGCGGGTGGATCACTTAAGGTCAGCAGTTTGAGACCAGCCTGGCTACATGGTCAATCCCTGTCTCTACGAAAAATACAGAAATTAGCTGGGCATGGTGGCACACGCCTGGAGCCCCAGCTACTCGGGTAGCTGAGGCACAAGAATTGCTTGAACCTGGGAGATGGAAGTTGCAGTGAGCCAAGGTCATGCCACTGCACTCCAGTCTAGGCGACAGAGTGACACTCTGTCTCAAAATAATAATAATAATAATAAGGTGAAAGAGGAGGAGACACTAACATTACAAAACACATGGTGATTCCCAGGTGCTGCTAAGGCTGTTTCTGTCCCTTTATCTGATTCATCTTCAGAGGCTGGGAGGTAGGAAGAGGGAACAGCAGGAATTTGAGAGATGAGGTCCATCTACAAAGGTTTGCATCCACAACCTGCTAGCTACATTGTTCATCATGTTTATAATTCACTTATAAGATGTGTAATACAGGGATGATTATAAAAGTACTTACCTTTAAAGTCGTTTTGAGAAATAAATGAAATAAAACCTCATACAGTCTCATGCAGTCCTCAATGCCACCATTTAGAGATTGTGAATACCCATTTTACAGGCAAGGTAAACCCTGTCAGGACAGCTTGGTAATTGATACAAGTGAAGAGTAAAGTTGACAATCCAGTCCTTATGGAGCCTAAAGTCCAAGTACCTTCCAATATTCTCTCAGTCTGGGATTGGAGGGACAAGATGGGAGAGGACATGCAGGAACAATCTCTAGGAATTGCCCTGTTGTTACTCATCACCACCCACCTCCCTGAATACCTTTCTCCACACATTTATCTGTCTCATCTGGCCAAATGTTTTCGCTTCTTTAAGGACTACCAGAAATATTGCTTCCATTATTACGTCGGCTAAGCTCATGGTGCTACTATGTGGGCTCTAACTCAGACCCTGATCCTATCATCATCTTTCCAAACCTTGAGATGACAGTAACACTTTCAGCTGTGAGAGATATATATATATTTTCTTTTTTGGGGGGAGCTGTTGGAAGTCAAAACATTATTTACCATGAGGGGTTAATTTTCTGAGGAGAAAATAATCTTTTCAGCCTTTTTATTATGCATCGTTTTCCAAGGAGGATGTTGGGGATTATAGTGATAGTGCACACAAATTAAATGACCTTGGTGCTGTTGGCAAAGACTCGGATCTGCTCTGAGTTTAAAGGGAGAAGACAAGGATGCTCCCGAATACATGAGCAGGCTGACTGCACTAAGGGGGAGAATGGCTGAGTCCTAACTATCTTTTAGATGTCAAGTGCATTTTTTTCTCCTCTGAGAAAGAGAATGTTTTGTTTATGATGCGGCTTTGGGTGGATTAAGTTGGGCAGGCAGCACACAAAAGGAATCCTCTTAAGCCTCATCTCCTCTGAGGCCCCCTGTTTTCCACTTTCTGACAGCACTGGCTGTGACTTCAGTCTTGCTACCTGCCTGATCTTTCACCCTAGGACAGAAACAAAGGGGATGAAATTGAAGGCTCAGCGAGGGAGCCTGGCTTTTCACCTTGCAGGTGTGAGGAAGAAAAGGCTGGTGTGGGGGAGGGAACTACAAGGAATGCCCCTACACGCTGTGGTCTACTCTTCCAAACACCCGAAAAGCCTGTGTGGAGTCACACACGCACCCCACCCCGCCCTCCGGCAACAGCACAACGGGTTTATGGGTCGGAGTGGGGGAAGGGACACTTTGTAAATGCAGCTGGTCGTCATTTTAAATCTTAGTAAAAGAAGAAAACGTGCAGACAAAATAAGCTGTCTGGACAAACCACTAGGTGGATTAGTAATGCCTGAACTTGACGGAGAAGCCAGAGCCCAGGGTCAAAGGATAAACTGATTGGTGGGACCTTTTTGATGCCTGAATTTTAGTGAAGCGATTAGTCCCAATTAGAATGACACTGGAGAAGAGGCTGGAAAGCTGGGGCCTCCAGAGCGTGTCAAGAGAAGGGGTTTGTCGGCTGAGGCACAAGGGAAGATGGGTGATTAGGAAACATAATTTGCTCAATTACTTGTGATTTGGCTCAAGTTGGTTTTTAGGACTGTTTTTGTAACCTGAAAATAGGGGCCTTAGAAGCCTTTGAAATGTGGAGTGAAATAATTTCAACCCAAAGCAGACTTTAAGAACGTAAAATCTGCCAGACTAGTTTGGAATCACCGTGGGCCCAGGCTGCCATTTTGTCATTGACAGGGGCATCTGGGGCAGGAGGGAAGTGGATAGGGAAAGGGCTGAGCTGTCAAACACAAGAATTAAGGAATACCTTATATTTTTCTAGCAGTTGTCTTAGTCCATTTGCATTGCTATAAAGGCATTTCTGAGGCTGGGTAATTTATTTTTGAAAAAGAGGTTTATTTGGCTCACAGCTCTGCCAGCTCTACAAAACGCATTATGTCAGCCTCTGCTTCTGTAGAGAGCTTCAGGAAGCTTCCATTCATAATGCAAGGCAAGGTGGAGCTGGTGAGCAGGTATCACATGGAGAGGGAAGAAGAGAGTAAGTGGGGAGGAGGTGCTAGGCTCTTTTTTAACAATCAAATCTCTCAGAGACTAATAGAGAGTAAATAAGAACTTAAGGACTGGCACCAAGCCATTCATGAGGAATCTGCCCCCGTGACCCAAACACCTCCCACTAGGCCCAACCTCCAATTCTGGGGATTATATTTCAACATGAGATTTGAAGGAGACAAATATCCAAACTATATCAGTAGTCTATCAGAGACTGTCACCTAAATCAGCCACTGAAACTATTCCCAAGCTATCATTGTGTTTGCCTTTCCTGCCTTTTGGAGTTAAATGGTGGTGTGTTGACCTGATCCCTTACTAGTTGTATGGACTCTGGCAAGCAACTTAAGCTCTTAGTATCAGCATCCACGTTTTAAATATAGGTCAAATAATAGCTATTCTCATATAACTGTTTTGATCAGTAAGTGGGAAAATAATAAAATATGGTTAATAATACTATAGCACTTACAACTTACCACATACTGAACTAAACAACATACACATATTTTAGCTCATTCCTCCTCACACTATGAATTTGGATTTCATAAACCCCATTTCAGAGCATAGAAAATTATTCAGTCTACGATTGGGCTTACCTTGGGATCAGAGCTAAGAGCTTGGTGGCTGTGGGGCTGTCCTCCAACCTTTGTGTCTCGGGATCTGCTCAACTCACAGAGTAGAAGGTATGAGTGAATGGACTGGTTCTTACCTCAGTTTTAGTTGTTTCAGAAATATGCATTCAGTCAGTTGCCTGAAAGATTGGGCAATTCAATGCGATAGAAGCTGAGACAATTGCATGCATATTATCCCAAATAAGAAAGAGTCTTTTCTGAGAAATAGAAATAGCTGGCCTCAAACTGTATTTATAATCACTTTCTCCTGTGCTTTGCACACAGAGTCCAAGAACCACATGAACCAAACTATAGAATAAATTAAGATATCTGAGTTTAACAGAAAAAATACTGCTTTTTAAAAAATAACTTGAAATGATATTCCAGTGGTTGCTTCAGTCTCACTTTGTTCCTTCAAAAAAAACATATATCTTGTTATGAAGAAAGCTGAAATATATATATTAAAATATATAAGAATATATATTAAATGTATTTAAAATATATATTAAATGTACATGAAATATGTATTAATATATTAAATGTATTAGAAATATATATGAAATACATGTATATGAAATATATAGAATGTATATACAAATATGTACTATATATGAAATGTATATGAAATACATACACAAAATATATATACAAAATCTATATGAAATATATACACAAAATATATACACGAAATACATATATTTCAACTTCCTTCAGAACAGGATGGGGCCTAAAATATAGGAATCTTTAAGTTTTTACATAATTCTTTCCTCTCTGTTTTCCACATGTATGGAAGAAAGCATATGTATTACAGTAGTAACATTTTATTTCTAGTGATTGCCTATTCCTAGACAATTTGATTTTGTCAAGCCAGATAGAAGAACTCATTTTAAATAGTGACAATAGACATGAGTAAAATATCTGTTAACAAGGCACAGAGAGAACCAAGAACTAAGTTAAGCTGTCACCAACAAACATGCAAAGTTCACTGAATGTTAAAAGAGTTGGGCTGGCTAACTCCAGTAATCTGACTTGAATATGAGAAGGGTTTAACTATTAAGCCGCAGCAGAGTTTCTCAGACTCAGCACTATTGATATTTTGAACTGGGCGATGCTTTGTTGTAGAGAGTTGTCCTGTGCATTACAGCATGTTAGCAGCATCCCTGACCTCCTTCCATCAGATGTTAGTAGCACCATCACCCCCAGCTGTTACAACCCAAAATATTCTAGACATTGCCAAATGGCTACTATGAGAGCAAAATCATTCCTCTTAAGAATCAGATTTAATTTATATTTGACTTACATTTATACCAGAGATTAGCAATTTTTTTGTTTGTTTTTTGTTTCATTGCGAAGAGGAATAGAGTAAATATTTTAGACTTGGGAACTACTACTATACTATGTCAATATTGTGTAAAAACATTTATACGTAATATATAAATAAAAGAGTATGCCTTTGTTCCAAAAAAAACCTTTATTTAGAAAAAAATAAAACCGGAAGTCTGGCTGGATTTGACCTCTGATTTATTTCACTGAGAAATAACAGGGCATAAGATTATATAATATGTTGCTTGTAATGAGTGAAAAAGAACATTTCTACTCAAGAATCAAATAAATGTCACTGACAGCTCCATTCAGAGATATCTGCCACCATCTTCTCAATATGAGTACACACACATATACACACGCACATGTGCTTTTTTTTTGTTAAGGACACAAATTTGAAATCTTACTATATATAATTTTATATCTGAATGTTTACTTCATCACATTATTTATAACATAAGTAATTTTTGGTGTTGTGTATTCTTTTATTTTTGTTTTGTTTTTGAGATGGAGTCTTGCTCTGTTGCCCAGGCTAGAGTGCAGTGGTGAAATCTCAGCTCACGGCAAGCTCCACCTCCTGGGTTCATGCCATTCTCCTGACTCAGCCTTCTGAGTAGCCAGGACCACAGGCGCCAAGCCTAGCTAATTTTTTGTATTTTTAGTAGAGATGGGGTTTCACTGCATTAGCCAGGATGGTTTCGATCTCTTGACCTTGTGATCAGCCCGCCTCGGCCTCCCAAAGTGCTGGGATTACAGGAGTGAGCCACCGCGCCCGGCCTGTATATTCTTAATAAACCCAATTGTTAATGACTGGGTAAGTCATTCATTTTATTGATATACCATAGTTTATTTCCTGTAATTGAATATTTTTCTTTTTCCCATTTTTTCCTATCATGTGAACAAAAGTGCAATGAATATCTATCCATTTATCTGATAATTTTTATAAGAAAAATTTCTAATAGTAGATCAAAGAATCAAAATAGTTTTAAATTTTCTTAATCATTTTTACAAATTGACATTCAGAAATTATCCAATGGCTCATATTCCCAATAGAGAATTAGATATTTTGAATTTAGTTGCATCCTTGATTGTAAACTTGCCACAGGCAGGGTGCAGAGCTTTCCACTTTAACCATTCCCCATAGTACCCTGCACAATGTCTGCTATAACCCTCCACATGTAGAGCGGAACACAGAATTCCAAAACCGAGATACATGCTATTGTAGAAAATGTAAAATTTATTTTCATATCTTCAGAACAACTCTGGTTTGCAGTCCATGTGAGTGACTGGTTGTACATGGAATGTCCCAGCAAATATGGGACAAGCAGTAAAGGCCACAGTCTCAGGATCCAAGTTGCATAAATGGACATGTCACAGGTTGAGTGGGTGTAAAAAAATGACATAGGACTCACATAGTAGAGTTACTGACATGAAAGGAAGACCAGGAGGGGTCCCATTTCCTTGCACAATTCTAGGCTTTGTGTGCTTTAAATATGCGGAATATTACCATTAGGAAAATATCATTTATGTGGATCATTGGATTTCCTGTTTTTAATCCCTGCAAGCATTCTGGCAATCTTCAGAGGTAGCAGAAACCAC
Organism: Theropithecus gelada; assembly: GCF_003255815.1. Taxonomy (NCBI): domain Eukaryota; kingdom Metazoa; phylum Chordata; class Mammalia; order Primates; family Cercopithecidae; genus Theropithecus; species Theropithecus gelada. Next base: position 11,766,169 of record NC_037672.1, on the reverse strand, counting down.
AATCATGCTTTACAGAATCTCGAGCTTGCATAGGCCACCCAATCCTATGGGGAAATTTCTTATAACTGGTTCTTTCTCACAATTCCTCCAGGCCTAGGTGAGACAGCTGACCAAACTGCAGACCTGGGCTCTGTTGAAGGAACGAGGAAAGCTAAAATCTAGCACGTCTTGTGTTTTATCCTCCAGGGTTGAGTCTAATATGGGGTGAGAGGTCTGAGCCACACAAATTTTTCCATAGAAAAACTGGAGAGAACTAGTGCTTTGCCTCTGAGTGTTTATGTCTGTGGCTCTTTGGCAGTGTTCCTTGAGCTCATTTCACCAGAACAGATTGTCGATATTAGACCAGTCCTCAGAAACCTCTGGCATTCAATCTCAGCAAATTATGTGTGTGTGTGTCTACGTGTGTGTGTGTATGTGTATATCTGTATGTAGATATTAATGTATAGATATCTATATCTCGATACATATCTACATCTCAATGTATATCTATATATCATAGATGGCAGCAGATATCTAGATAGATATAGATATAGATATCTGCAGGTATGTTTGAAAATCTTAAGATCATGATGATGTAAATGATGAACCCAGTGCCCTGTGTTTACAGCCTTATCACCCTGATCATGTGGTTTTAAATGTTTCAGTTACAGATTATTTGGCCAGGAAATCAATACTGTCTTCAAAGATCTTTATGCACTATTAGTTCTCAGTGATACTGGTTACTGGATGGGCACAGAGAACACATTCTGAAAGAACTGTGACCGCTTTTGGTGAAAATGAGTAAATGTGACCAAGCATTGTGAAAAGAACACACGTCACCCGCGTCAAGCTCTCTGCTTGGACTGACACTCTTGGCAGCGTCTTAAGGCACTTGCAGCCTGTCATAACCCTTCACTGAGAAAGTGACATATGATTAAAGGCCTCAGTTCTGTTACACACTTACATAAGTGCCATATTCCTGGATGAGGCACTTTGTGCTGCTGCAGCTAAAATTGCAGCCCATAACCCACACTTAGCACTTTCTATTTTCTTTCTTGGCTTTATTTTTACCTGTAGAATTGATCAGTATTTAACATGTGATAGATTGACTTATTTACCCTGAGTATTGACTGTCCTCCTCACTGAACTCTAAGCTCAGCAAGGGCAGGTTGTGTGTGCTTGTTTCTGTTTTTCTTTGCTGTGTGGAACCATTATCTAAAACAGTTGGCAATGTACTTTGATTGCAGGACACACAGCAGTAGCTGGAGAAGCTTCCTTCTTGGATAGCTTAGGAGCTTCTGAGGGCAGCCATTATGTATGGGAATAGTACATGTTTAATTTATTATTGTGATTTTCCTAAATTTGGTCCTGAGATCTCTCTCTGGACATAGCCTTAAGCTATGATAATCGCTTTCTAGGAGAGCCCTGACCGGGGAAAGTTAAGTTAAGGTATATTGATTAGGTGTGATGCAGGGCAGGCAACACAACAAAACAGAAAATAAAAGAAACATTTGATCACTCACAGGTCCACGAGAGAGGAGGTGTGCTCAAGAGGACTGACTGGAAGTCCAAAGATAGCATGGCATATCACCAATGGGTGGAGAGCAGGAGCCAGAGATGACATATGGGATGAGGCCTTCATTAAGGTCCATGAGTATTATCCATCAGGCTTTCCTGTAGGGATTGTGAATTGGTCAAGTTAAAGAAAACACTTGTGAACAGGAGTGCTTATCTACATGACTCTGGCATTGACCATTGAGTTTTATCATGGACAGTAGCTGTGGGATTTTAGGTTAGTGAGATAAGAATAAGCGGGTCATATTGCAAACAATATGGGAAAGAAAAGTTTTAACTTGGCCAAAGGTGAAGGAATATAAACAGGTTTCCAACAATGGATACCAGGCCCAAAAATGGATCCCAAGGCAACAACTATATTAAACAACTTTATGACAGGTACATTTGTCATATAAATAGTCAGTCCTCTTGTATGTAGAGAAAAAGAATAATGGTTAATATGTAACATCTTTAGATTTTTGCTTAATAGATCTGCTTTTAACCGAAGAGAAGGTTACCTGTTCCAGTCTGCTCTATAAGCCACACCCTCTGTACTTGTCAACCATTATTTCATCTTTATAATGGCCCTATGAGGTCAGCTTTATCTTTTTTTTTAACAATTAAGAAAATGGAAATTGAGGCTGCAAGATGTAAAGTGATTCCAAAATTAGCGAAATGCACAAAGTTTCCACTGTATGAGGCTAGCCTCAAGAATTCCTCAAAAGATGTGGAGTAGGAGTAGCTTTGCATTTATTATAAAGTCCCACAGGCACTAAGTGCCCTCTAAAGGCATGATTTTTTTTTTCCTGACAATTTGTATTGGGTCAAGACATAATAGCATGACATTTTTATGGGACTTTCATCTCAGAATCCCAAAGCAATCCCAAAGCACTTAGAACACATTAATTAGCTCTCACAACTTACAAGGTAGGTAGCAAATTATTTTGATAGGAAATTAACTATAATAAGGCCAGCAACAACAACATAACAAGTGCTAGTGAATTGCCTTAAAGGAATGCAAAGGACTCATATACATTTCCTAGGTTAGAGGAGAGGCTACTTATTAAAGGAAAGTGGAGTGGGAACAAGATTTGAGAATATTTAGGATCTCTTTCCATGGGTGGATGACTTAGAGGTAGCAATGGTTCTTGTGCTATGATTAGTGAGGTTGACTATTAACTCTCAACAAACATATGGTCATCTCTTCAAAAATAATTTTTTTGAAAATATAGCTACAGAGTTATGTATATCATTCAGTTCAACATTTATTTTACACCACTATATAAAGCTTGTAGGATGGATAAGATCTGGCTATTTTTAAAAACATTATTTCTTGTCTACTGTTGTGCATGGCGTCTGAGTAGAAAATGCTGAAATGAGTTTTTCCTATGCCAAGATTCCAATATATCTCTTTTCTACTGTAATGACAGCAATATTTATTGAAAGGCACATTTGTCTTTTCACTTGCCTGTTTACTGAAGCCTTGAGAATAATTCCCAAATGGAATAATAGAGTTCCATTAATCTGAGAAACTCTTATGATTTGTCTATTATAAAGTAGTAACTGGGTTATCCCCTGAATAATTAAGAATTATTAACTTAGTCCAGGTTGTTAAAGAGGATCCGAGGAGGAAGACAGGTGAATTTACTCCAGTAAAACAGAAACACATGGAGATAAATGGCTACCAAAGTTCCCAGAGCTAAATGCTGATGGAGATGAGATTCACCCTTTGATCTCTGACTCAAATCTGGTGCTCTTTCTCATTCATTCCACTAATAAAGAAAAATGGCTTTGCGTTTAGTTTTTTTTCTTTTTGTCAAGGGCTTACACAATTAACTCATTTTGTACAATTAATAGGGACAGAGGGCAGAGAAACTCTAGGCAGAAAAAGGCAGGTCCCCAGCAAAACCCCAGACTGAAGCTGGAAAGCCTGAAACCATGGCCCAAAGTGAGAACTTATATCTCTGTTTTCCTATTTGAATGTTACCTTTTCCTAATCCACCCATGGCTCTCCTCCACCTTATCCTGTGCATATAAAAACCCCAGACTGAGCCGGTAGATGGGACTATGTCTGGACATCAGAGAGAAGCAGCTTGACTTCAGAGGGACAGCTAGACCATGTGACTTTGGAGAACAATCTGACTGGATACGGCTGGACTTCAGGGGATTACCTACCCACCCCATCCCCTTTTCAGCTCCCCTTCCCACTAAGAGCCACTTTCATTGGCAATAAAATCCCCCTCATTTATTGTCTTTCAATTTGTTCATGTGACCTCATTTTTTCTGGATGCCAGACAAGAGCTCAGGAGCCACAAGTGCAGATACAAAAGGCTGTCACACTGGCCCTTTGCCCTTGCTGGCAGAGGGCAGCTGTCTCACGCAGAAAGGCAGAGGACCCACTAAGCTGTTAACACTTAAGCCGTCCATGGATGGCAGAGCTAAAAGAGCACTGTGGGGTTTCAGGGGTCACAGGCACCCCTGCCTGGACATTGCTGTGGGGCCTACATGGAATTCACCCCCGCTGGCACTAAAGCATCCCGCTGGTTCCTGCACCTGCTTACCTGTGTGCTCCCTCTCATGAGGAGTAGAATGCAGTGTGTCTGCGTGAGTGGGCTTTGATCCCCCTGGTGCTGAAGCAGCCAGCTGGTTCCGGCTCTCATTCACTCCAGTTCCCATACTCATTTGCTCACACTCTCCCTCTTGCTAGGAGTTGAGAACGGAGGGCTGAGTAAAAGAGGCACTCCTGTCGTGAGTCCTGTGAAGGGGTCAGGGACATATTCTGCTTCACTATCACAGTTTGTCTTTCTTAAATGTCCTCCTGAACCTTGGGACATTATTTACTTGATCTTTCAAAGGGATCACCTGACCTGAGGTTTAGGGATTATGTCTGTGGAGTCAAGTCAGACATATTTGTTTACTAGGGTTGCCATAACAATGTTCCACAGACTGGGTGGCTTAAACCATGGACATGTATTTTCTGGAGGTTAAAAGTTTGAGATCAATGTGTCAGCAGTGTTGGTTTCTTCCTAGACCTCTCCCCTTGGCTTGTAGATGGCCACCTTCCCCCTGTGTCTTCATATAGATTTCCTCTGCATCTCGGTCTTCTTTATCTCTCTTCTCATAAGAACATCACTCATACTAAATTAGAGCCCACCCAGAGGACCTTATTTTAACTGAATTACCTCCTTAAACACAGTCATATTCTGTGGGGGTTAGGACTTCAATCGGACATAAATGAGCTCCATAACTTGGAGGCAAGGTTATGCCTATGGTAATAATAATAGGTATTTTAAATTCAAGTTCCACCACATGACAGGGAATGGACGTGCTTTATCCCATGTTGTGTCATTAAAGCTTCACAAATCGTGTCTTACTGGGCCTGTTTTCTAGGTTAGGTAGCTAAGAGAAGGTAAGTGGTTTCCCTGAGGTCACACAGCTATTAAGTGGCACAGGCTGAGATTCTCGTTGACCTCCAAAGCTCCTATAGGTTTCTCTCCCGTTGGATTCAAATGCTGCAGCACTCTCAAGGGGATGCCCTCGCTGAAACACAATGCCAGGCCTGTCACTCAGAGCCTGAGTTCTTAAGCCACGAGGGTGGAAGCCTCAGTAGTGAGGGGAAACAGCCCAGACCAGAGGCACTGCAACTCTCAATGCAACACCAGGAGCCTTTCATGAAAGGCCACTCAGCCAGGCCCAGGAAGGCTGAAAGACATTTAAGTACTGCATGTTCTAACATGTGGAAAGCAACAGCTCTCCACCAGGCAGGCCTGAAATCAAAAGCCCAACGCCATTGCCTCTCTGAGGGGCAGCCTGTCTCCCAGGAATGTGGCCATGATAAACGAGAAATACGTATAAAGTGTGAGCCCTTGCCCCAAAGGGTGCTGAATAAATGCCGGGCATTATACTATTGTTTATTTGGGCTACCAAAGTGCATTGGACTGAACAAGAGTATTTCTTTCACTGACAACCGTGGTCATTGTGGTGAGAAGATTTATGTTAGGATGTATGAATGATGCCTCTGTGTACATGTGTGTGTTTATGTGTGCGTGTGTGTGTGTGTGTTGCTAATATTTGGTGTGCTGTGTAGGGTAATGGGGGCTGCATTTATCCTGGAAAATGAGCTGGAAATTTCAGGAAAGGTTTGGTTACCCACAATTCCCATTTGACGGCCTTTCTGAAAGTTTTAGATTTAATCACAGAATCTTTATTTGAAGAGGAGCTCAGGGATTGCCTAATCCTTGTGTCCACCTAGTTTCAAGGCTTTCCTATAACATTCTGGAGATGTGGTTAAACAACTTGTGATTGAACGCTTCTGCTGATGGTGAGCTCACTACCTCTGGAGGGACATTTGTTCCTTTTGCTGACAGCTTAAGGGAACGGAGGAAAGGAACTTTTATAGGGCACTTTGAATGCTTCAGGCACTGTGCCCAAAGCTTTACATGTGTCGTTGCATCTACTTGTCTTCATAACACTTGAGGTAGTTTTTACTTCCATTATTATTATTACCAGGAGCAAGGCTTACTGGGAACCACATACACTTCTTTGCACTTTATATATAGTAAGTCATTTAATTTTTCTAACAACCCTCTGAAGTAGCTACTTTTATTTCTCTCATTTTATGGATGATGAAACTGAGGCTCAAAGAGGTTAAACAGCTTGCTCGAGTTCACATATCTAGAAAGTGAATTTGAACACTGGCAGTAGGTCCAGAACTCACACTTACATAGTAATGTTCTGCTGCCTCTAATTATCCTCATTTAAATAACAATAAAACTGAGTCACAGTGCCTTTGTGACAGGTCACAGGTCACACAGTGAAAAAGTGACAAAATGGTGATCTGAATCTGGTTCTGCCTGACTCCAAATTCTTGTTTTCATAACTCCATATGGCCTTCAGGTATGACAATGTGCTACTTGTACCAACTGAGACAAAATTGACTTCCCTTAAATCCTGTGCATGGACCCTTCAGGGTCTGCTGTAGAATTAATCCACAATAGCATTTCAGATTTACAAGCAGCTCAGGTTGGCTTCAAGTCTAAATATATGCAGTTCTTTTGTTATTCCTTGCTCTTTAAAAGTGCTACATTCTGTACTCTCATTGTCTCCTTCCAAAAGAGGAAAATTTGAAGTGGGGTAGCCATCCTTGAGCCCCAATCATAGGGCGTGATCTGAATGGACCAGAACAAACAGAACTATAATATCCCCCTGCTCCTTTATTCAGTTGGTCAATTACTTGGTAAGCAAATAAAAGTGCATTCAATGATCTGTTAAATATCAATGACTGGCTGTCATATATATATATGTGTGTGTGTATATATGTGTGTGTATGTATATATATGTGAGTACTTTGGGCTATGAAATATTAGTCTATTTAGTCATGCACTTGCACGTAATATTTTTATAGCTATTGCATTTTAAAAATACTGATATATGATGACCACATCCCCCTCCTTTTTTTTTTTTTTCGAAATTGTCCTGGTTAGTCTTAGTCGTATACATTTCTCTATTAATTTCAGAATAATATTTTAGGTTTTGTAAAAGGTTCTGTTGATATTTTCATTGTTACTACACTTAGATTATAGTTTCCTGACACTTTTCTCATATTCAGTCTTTTAACCCATGAACATGGTATTTCTTATGGTTTGAGTTTCGTTTTTTTCTCTTTGGGTAAATGTTAAAGGTTCCCTTATAAAGGTTTGACATATTTTGTTAGATTTATTTAAAGGAACTTTACACTTTTAGTTGACATTGTAAAGGTTATCTTATAATACTGTTTTTGAACATACTTTTTTTAACATTCTAATATTTTTTGTGTTTTATTTGCATTTTGATAATTACATCTTCACAGTATGTTTTGTGGAATCTTTGGCTTCTGGGAAGTCACCACAACTCCAGGGGTCTTGAGGTGGGAGTGAATTCTGATGCAGAGAGAGCAGGACTCAAGATCCCTCTTCTCTAAACCACTTGGGTTTGCTCCGTTCCAACTGAAATTGTATATTAGAAATTCAGGTGTGAAAACCATGCTACTGCAAAAACTACTGTCATATATATATATTACATGTTACACATATATATATATATATAAAACCATGCTACCAGAAAACCATTGTCATATATATAATTTAAAAGCATATATAAAACTGTATATATATATATATGTACACAATGTACACAGAGAGAGAGAGAGAGAGACTGTAGATAACACTTCTGGGCTCTGGTTACACCATTTTATTTCTTTTATTTTCCAAGAACTTGAAGAAGTAGCCACCTTTAGTGATTACTAATCTCTGATCTACATCATCTTCATCCTCTTTTTATCTATCTCATAATTTCTAATCCAGTTTAACAATATTACTGAATTAGACCCGCAAATTAAAATCCGTTGCTTGAAAAAAATAATAGACACTTTAAAAGTTGTACGTGAGACTACAGACCCAGAATGATCAAAACCAAAATACAATCTTACCAAATTATTGGACCTGAAATAATCTTTAGGCATCTATAATGAAAAAGCAAATTACTTTTAAGGGAATAAAATTGAATTATCATCAGACTTTTTGACAACAATGCTTTTTTTTTTTTTTTTTTTGAGACGGAGTCTTGCTCTGTCACCCAGGCTGGAGTGCAGTGGCCGGATCTCAGCTCACTGCAAGCTCCTCCTCTCGGGTTCACGCTATTCTCCTGCCTCAGCCTCCCGAGTAGCTGGGACTACAGGCACCCGCCACTTCGCCCGGCTAGTTTTTTGTAACAACAATGCTTTATTGCAGAAAAAAAATGGACTAATTTAAGACACTCAGGAAAAGAAAATATCTTTACAATAAACCCGAGTTTCAGTATAAAGGACAAAAGCTGTACTCAACCTGTAAGCACTCAGGGAATATTGCTCCCATGAGCCTTCTGAGGAATTTAGTTGAGAACGACCATTAGGGAACCAAAATGACTAGAGACATAATGACATCATAACTGGTGATGAGTTTAAAATATATCATTATTTGTATAAATAAGACTAAATGAAGGTTATCAGAGAGAGACAATGTAATAGCTATATATTCTGAAAATGCAGATATAGCACAACTTTCTACATATGAGGGGGGAATGGAGATCGTATACAACAATCATTGTAAATGCTGTTAGTCATCATAGGTGATATTGATTTTGTTATTTTGAGACTGTCGCTTGTGTAATATGAGATGAAATAAAACCATGCTATGAAGCATTCTAATTTTATTTCCCCTGTGTCCTGAGCACCAAAAGTTTCAATGTGAAAGACAGGTGTACAGATGTAATAGGGAAGAGGTTATGTAAAAGCTTTGTAATTTTGATTTTGAATTCAAAGTGTCAATAGGTACTTATGTATGTGCATGAACACGTGTGTGTTTTCTTTGCTCTGTTCACAAAGACAATTATCAACCCAGTAGCAATAAGCATTCCTAGTGCCCAGATATTGATTTTGACATAGAGTTTTATGCTAAAAAAATACAGCTAATTGTAGGTCTCAGATGAGAAATGTACAAGATGATCATGGAACTATGGAAAATTATTAGGGTCATGTTAGAAGACTCAAGATCCAACTTGAATAGGTTTTAACTGGCCAGATATGGCACCATTTGAGTTTCAGAAATAAAAACAATTGCAATGAATGGAAACCCATTAAATATGTTTATATCCATGTTTGAATAATGATTGTTTTTAAGAGGAATAATGATTGATCACCTTATAAAGATGATAAGGTATCAATCCATCATTTTGAAAAGTAGTAAAAGGACACTGTAAGCATTTATTTTACCTTTCCGGTATAAACAATAACACTAGGAAACCAAGTAGACAATGAAGGCAAGGGTCTCTTTATACAAGTATTCAACTAACTAAAAAGATAATGTATTGAATTAGAATTTCAGCAGTTTGCAATGAATTAACAGATATAGCATTATATATCAACAGATGGTAACCATGAAAAGGACAAAACAAGAAAATACATGTCTCCTGTGGTCTTGCTAAACAACATCAGAGTCTTTTCAAGGGGATCAAACCTGAGTCTGATAAAGCCTTTGGGTCTACTTACCAGTTGGCAGGAAACCCAGAGGACAGAGGAACATGCTGATCTGCACCATGTGTATGCAGTCAACAAGGTCAGTTCAAATATCTTGGATCTTTCAGCAAATAATGGATAAGGAACACAAAACGTGGAGAGAAAAATCTATGGATAAAAGGAGACTCAAAAGAAATGTCAAATTTAAAAATAATACAATCCTAATTATATTTGGCAAACATGGATGTTAGAACTGTTGTTAAGAGCTAGAAAGTCATTACTATAAAAGTCAGAAGTGGGACTTTTCCCTTCCCTGTGTGGGAAAGGAAGGGGTCATGATTGGACTGACGCCTTGGTGGTTTTGGATGGTTGGTAAAGTTTTATGTCTTAACCTGGTAGTGGATCTGAGGCTTTTTGACTTAGGATAACTCATTAAACTACACATTTATTTTGCATGATTTTATCTGTGTTTCATCTTTGAACAAAGAGATTATTTTTAGTACTACATTGTCATTGAAAGAAATTCAAATATTCTGTAATAAAATAAAATGTAAAAGGTTCCTACTGTAGCTAATTTTTAGTTTTACTTTCCAGAAAAAGTCATTGGGATCAGTTGCTCAGAAACCCTTTTGGATATTTCCTGTGTATTTGTTTTACACAAGTGGGATGATATCATTCATATTGTTTCACTATTCTAAAAAATATTTACTAAATATATAATATTTCCTGGCTGGGCATGGTGGCTCACACCTGTAGTCGCAGTACTTTGGGAGGCTGAGACAGGCGGCTCACAAGGTCAGGAGATCGAGACCAGCCTTACCAACATGGTGAAATTCCATCTCTACTAAAAATACAAAAATTAGCTGGGTGTGGTGGCACGCACCTATAATCTCAGCTACTCAGGAGGCTGAGGCAGGAGAATCGCTTGAACCTGGGAGTCAGAGGTTGCAGTGGGCTGAGCTCATGCCACTGCACTCTGGCTTGGGGGACAGAGCAAGATTCTCTCTCTCAAAAAAAAGAATATATATATACACACAGACACACACACACACACACACTATTTCCTTATATTCACATATGCTTACTTCATTGTATATTGAATCCTTATTTACACACTTTCACACTCATTTGAAATATTTGTATTGGAGAATTGAATTATTAAGTTTCATGAAAGGATTGATAGCTATTAATTTTTTATTTCTTCTGTAGTAGTTCAGAATTCTGAGTCTGAACAGTGCAGATCTTTATACATTCCCAACTCTACCCACAGCTCCACCAAATGACAACAAACAGATCATTTATTTATTTATTTATTTTATTTATTTTTTGAGACAGGGTCTCACTCTGTTGCCCAGACTGGAGTGCAGTGGAGCGATCTTGGCTCACTGCAAGCTCTGCCTCCCAGATTCAAGCAATTCTCCTGTCTCAGCCTCCCAAGTACCTGCGACTTCAGGTGCCCACCATCATTCCCAACTAATTTTTATATTTTTAGTAGAGATGGGGTTTCACCATGTTGGCCAGGCTGGTCTTGAACTCCTGACCTCAGATGATCAACCTGCCTCGGCCTCCCAAAGTGCTGGCATTATAGGCATGAGACACTGTGTCTGGCCCTAACAAATCATTTAAAATTAACTGATGTGTATCTACAGTTAAAAAAATAAAATAAAATCTTGATACCGTAACTATACCTTCATTCGTAGGAATCAGAGGTATTCAGATACCATATTGAATTTATTAATTGCTTTTAACACAGTTTGATTTTTATTTGCAAATCTACATTGAGCTTCTTCTTTGTGCCAGGGACAACACTAGGCACCAGGTTTCTGAAGATGAATAAAGCCTAAAGCTTGAGATGACTAAGAATACTGATACTTCTTTTCTAGATTTCTTACTTAACAGGTCTCATGTATTCTTCCTGGACTTTATTCTGTCTTCATTCTAAATGATTAATTACTTTTTGCTTAAGTAATTGCAATAGACTTCTAGCTAGCTTTCCTGTTGTGATTTTGAAGTCGTTCTCCTCACTTACAACAAGGGGATTTCTCTAGTTCATGAATGTCCCTATTCTTATGCCAAATATTCTTCAGTGACCCCTTACTGATCACGTTAAACACGTCATGTGGAAAACTGCATGCTCCTGTCTCTGACCACACAAATAACCTTAGAGTTTATGACTCTGTTACTTGCAATTTACACTCCAGGACTACTGTACAACTTTTAGATATTAGAACATGTACATTCTGCAAAGAATGCCGTTCCTTTTTCTCAACACACAAATCCCTATTCATCCTTAAGTAGCTATTTTCAGCACTGCCTCCTCTGGGAAAATGTCCCTGTGTTTTCGGGACACACTTGAGCACCACTTTCTCCATGATCTTGTGGTACTTACGACATTTCTCCATCATCATGTTATATTTTAAACTTTCTTTGCAGGATTATCTTCTTTCTTAACTCAAAGTAACTTGAAGACAAACACAATGACTTTTCACCTTTTTACTTCCTGCTACTGGTGCAGACCTGAACATAACGTACTCAATAAATATTCCATTCATTAACTTGACAGATATTTATTAAGTTCCTAGTATCTGTCACTAACAATCTAAGTTCAGAGGATACAGCAGTACAATACAGATAAAGATCCTGCTCTCACAGGGCTTACAATCAGAAGGGATAGAAATGGGAGAGGCAAGATATAAACAACTGAACACATAAAAATATCCATTATAAGTGCCATGCAGAGAATTTATGTTGAATGTTGTGATAAAGAGTGATTGCAAGACATTTCTAGATTGGATTGTCAAGAAAGGCTTCCTAGAGGAGATGCCATTTAATCTAAACTGTAGCTGAACGGATGGATCCACCAAGGGAAGACCAGGATCAGGGCCAAGGGTGCAGTGCAGAGACCTTAACACTGGAACCAGTTTGTTTCAGGACAGGAAGGAAGGCCAGCGTGGCAGGATCATAATAAGCAAGGAGTGTGGAGTGGGTAACAGTTGAGGTCAACGGAAGGAAGCAGCCAGATCATGGAAGGCTGTGTAAGTGGTGTTATGGAGTTTGTATTTTATCCTATGGAAAATGGGAAGGCTCGGAAAATGTTTTAAGTAGATTAGGGAAAGAGTCAACACAGGGAGCTCAATTTGGAGTCTTTTTCAGTAACCATTGCTGGTAACAATCTTTGTTTAGACCATGTGGAATACATATACTCTAGTGGAGGTGGGGAATGGAACTAGCATTGGATGTATTTTGTAAATACAATTGACAGGATTTGCTGATAGAGCAGATGTCGTCATTAGTGGAAAAGACAGATCAAAGATGTCTAAATTTTTATTTCTAATATCTTGGTGGATGGTGGTGACTTTAGCTAAGTAGAAAAAATTGGAAAGAGAAGCAGATGTGTGTGTGTGTGTATGTGTGTATATGTACATCCGTATGTGTGTGTGTGAGTGTACAAGATAGAGAGGAGAATGAGAGCAAAATAATAAAAAGTTAGATATAAAAGTCCAGTATTGGAAGATGTCAGAGGTGTAGAGAAAGCTTTGGGCAGCCAACAAATACATACTGATAAACACTTTGAAATCTTGTGTTAACAGATGGATGTGTTACTTGACTATTGGAGAGGTCATATTACTGAAGACAAAGCAGGAACCTGTTACCACTATTTTAATGGTTTGATGATCCAGAGGCACCATGTTAAACATTTGACACCTTAACACAATAGTTTATATTATACTTGTATATAGTAATATAATTTTATATTGTTTTGTTGTGTTTTAGAAAATTAGTTGTGAATTTGAGATTGACACAAAATGTATTATAGTTTTTCCTATTTAAAATAATGGGTAATGACCTCCCAGTTAGCATTTTATGCTGACATTCTGTGGCAGGTACCCCTAGATACTCCATGATAGCCTACAGAGCAGGTGACTGGTTGAAGTTGCCCTGGAAGATTTTATGAGCATAGCAAAGAATAAAACTCCAGATCTCAGCCCTGAGGCACTCCCACTTTGAAAGGACAAGCTAAAATGGGGAGGCTCCAACAATGAATGAATGAAGAGGATATAGCCATCTAAATAGGAGAGAAAATAACCAGATCAGTGTGATAAGGAGAAAGGAAAAAGGAGAAATTATTTCTATAAAAAAGGAGAAATGAAATAACGATGAACTTCAATAGCAGAACACAGCGTTCATTGTTGGTGTTTGTAAGAGATGTTCCTGGGAAGTACAATAAAGTTGGAGCAGTAGGAAGCTCAGGAAACTGAGGTGGGAAGATCACTTGAACCCGGGAGGTCCAGGCTGCAGTAAGCCAAGATTGCTCCACTGCACTCCAACCTGGGTGACAGAGTGAGACCTTGTATTAAAAAAAAACAAAAAACAAAAAACTTTTCACTTTTGAAGGATACTAAAGAACCAAGTTATTATTCTAAATTGATAAATAAGGGGAAATCAAGTATTTCTCTGCCTCTTCTTCATTGTCCATACCTTAGTATAACCAAATAGTTGATGAGAGAAAATTTACTTTTTAGAATATTTCAGCTTATTCCTAGAGAAGAAACAATAAAATTAGAATATGACCTTCTCAAACCTCTAAAGAAATCTCCCATAAAACCCTGTTTTGCCTAAGTCCCCAAGTTAAGTCCCTCTCACATCTCATTGGCCAGAACTATACCACCTTTCTTTGCATAATCTAAGCACTGATAATGGTAGGGATCTACAACATTTGGCTTAAGCCAAATAAAATGTATCTCTTGGGTTGGGGATGCTACTAACCTTCTCAGGGAAATGTGACTACATGAAGGAGGCTGGAAAATCTAGATAAAATTTAGGGCTTTGAAATAAAAGAGCTAATGGTTATTGAGTTAGTAACCATCAATGTCTGCTTAAATAAGAAGCTAGTGAACAATAAACATTCACTCAAGAAAGTTCAAGAAGTTCTTTTTGCAAAGTATACCATGGGTCTTAAGAAAAAATAAGATTAATAATTTGTATATGTATAGTCAGTTTGGGGGAGCTGTATATGGGAAGCTGTTGAGGCATCATCCCCACTCTCTCTCTTATGATGGTCTCTCTCCTAAGGTTCCATGTCCTCTTGTTTCACTGTAAGTATGCACTGCCTCCTCCCTATAAACTACTTTTTCTTTTATTTGTATCAGATTGGACAAGGCCTTTGTTGTCACCCTGGTCTCAACTATATGCTGCTGTCTAGACCCAGCTGGCTAAATTCTCTTAGTTTCCTTATTTCAAAATTCCAAAAAGCTTGTGATGATTTACCTGGTTCATGTTTTCCTTGCTAGCCATAGAATTTTAGTCTGTTTTTGGGTAAGCTGAACTTGACAAAGTGCCCACCGTGATCCAATTGACTGTGACAGCTGAGGCTGTGGGTTGGGGAAATTCATCTTTAGCAAGGACAGGTAATGTGAGAGACAGTCACTCACAAAACATGTCTAATACAATTATGTTCTTTTAAGATTGTGCAGAGTAAATAACATTATTTATAAAGTGAGCATTCAATACATTTTTATTCCCTTCTCATTCATTCATTCATTCATTCATCCATCAAAATTTATGAAATATCCACTTTCTTTCAGACATTGGAGATATACAGACAAAAAGAACAGAGTGCTTAAAGGAGACACACCTAGTCAGATAAACATTCGTAAATAGTCCAGAACACCACGGGAGTATAAACAGATGATGAACACCTACCTCAAGCTCAAGCCAACACTTGATCTGAATCTTAAAGTCTCAGTGGGAGTAAACTATGCAAACATAGATGACAGAGGAAAGGCATCAAATTATGATGGAATAGTGTGGACACATGTAAATGCAAGAAACAGCCTTTGCGTTTCACAATTCTAAGAGTTCCATTAACATTTTATTCTGTGTGCACCTGGATTTTTGCAGGACAGCAATCATGTGGAAAACAGCATAATTTAATTTAATTAGATCTTGGAAAAGAAAGAGCTGAGAAGTAGACAAAGCCTACCCATAGAAGAATGTTCTGGATTTTAGAATAATTAACGCAATGCAGGGTATTCAGATGTGGGTAGGAAGAAGTAAGAACATTCCATCCTGGATCTTCCATGGAAAGCAGCTATAAAACCTGGACCGAGTGGATGGAGAAGATACTTTGAGTACTCTAAAAAATAACTCGTAGCAGGAGGGGTGGCGAAGAAGGCCAAAATTCAATGTATCACTGAATCAGCAGTAAGTTTTTCATTCTTTTTTACTCTGGTATCCACATGGCCTGGTGCAACCTACCCCAGAGCCTGAAAGAACTCAAGAGAAGTACTCTAGTTATAGCTTGAGTAGTAAGAACAAATTTCCTAATGGCCAGAGAGAATACAGTAAATGCTTATTTGCAAAATATATTATATTTCAGCCTGTAGCTTCTCACAAACACCTAGAATTCTGAGTAGAACCTTCCTATTGGATAAAGAAGCTGTGCTTTGAAGAGGGAGGAGAAAACTCTTATTTCTATACCCCCACCCCTACCTTTTCTGTCCTCCACAGCTTAACCCCAGAACTGTGCACAGCAAAAGGAAGTATGGGAGACTCCGGTGAATAAATCAGCCTTGGGAATAGTAGGCTAAAAGGGGGAGTCCTAGGAAATGAGAAGATTTTGAGATTTCAGAGAGGGAGGACTTCCAAAAATTCACTTAAAAATTATTTGTGAATTTCTGGACACACCCCAAGCTGTGCATGCATGGATCTACTAAAACTAAAAGCTTAAGATTATGCATATGGTTTAAGCAAGACTTAGCATCTCACAAGGTAATATTCAAAATATGTACAACACAATCCAAGCATTACTCAATATATGAAAAATCAGGACAAACTTAACTCAAGAGAAACAGAAAATCAACAAATGCTAGTTGGAATTATCTGACAGACTCTAAACAGCTATTTTTAAAATGCTTCAACAAGTTAAGGTAAGCATTGTTGAAATGAATGGGAAGGTAGAAAGTCTTAACAAAAACAAATAGAAGATATAAAGAAGAAACGACTGGAAATTAAAAACAGAAAAACACATTAACCAAAGTAAAAGTATCACGGTAGGGGCTCACTAGCAGAATGAATATGCTAGAAGGAAAAGTCAGTGGACTTGAAATATGTCATTAGAATTTATTTAATCTGAAAAACACAGAGAGAAAAGATGGAGAAAAAGGAACAGAGTCTCAGAGATTTATGGGAAAATATAAAAATCTAACATTTATGTCAAAGAAGTCCCAGAAGGAGAAGAAAAGTAGTGTGCAGAGAAAATATTTGAAGAAATAATAGTAAGAAAGCCTCTCAAATTTGACAAAACCCATAAACTTACAGATTTAAGAAGTTAAATGAACTCCAAACAGAAAACAAACAAACAAATAAAGAAATTCACACTTGGAGACATTATAATCAAGCTGCTGGAAAGTAAAGAAAAAATATTGAAGACAACAGAGAAAATGATGCATTACTTAGGAGAGCAACAATTTCAATGACTGTAGATTTCTCATCAGAAACCATGGTAGCCAGAAAGAAGTAAACAAACATTTTTAAAGGGCCTAAAGAAAAACACAGTCAACCTCCATTGAGTGAAAAATTCCTGCAGAAATGACAGTCAAATAAAGCTGTCTTGGATAAAGAACTGAGAGAATTTGTTGCCAGCGGACTTCCTCTAAAATAACTGTTAAGGAATTTTGTTTGCAGAACAAATCTTTTCTTTTAAAAAGAAAGCTATGGTTAACATCTAGCTATATTAATATCAGACAAAGTAGACGTCAGAGCAAAGAACATTAGGGATAAAGTGAGACATAACATAATGGTAAGGTCAATTTCTCAAGAAGATGTAAAAGTCCTCAATGTGTAAAATAAGTACTGACAATAGAATTTCAAAACATATGAAATGAAATTTGACAGAACTGAAAGAAGTATACAAATCCACCATTATATTTAGATGTATTACCTCTGCTCAGTAATTCAACCTCTGTTCTCAGTAATTGATAGAGTTAGTGGATATTGAGTCTGCAAGGATGTAGAAAAACTGAACAACATCATCAAAACTGGATGTTTTTACACTTATAGAACATATCAACCAACAACCGAAGAATGTACATTCTTGTCTTCAAGTGGACAGAGATCATTCACCAAGATAGAGTGTATTCCAGGTCACAAAACAAATTTAAAAATTAAAATCACTTGAAATCATACAATTGTTAATCTTTCATTCTAACAGATTAAACTAAAATCAATAACAAAGATTACAGGAGACTCTCAAACACTTGAAAATTAAACAGACCGGGTGCAGTGGCACATGCCTGTAATCCCAGCACTTTGGGAGGCCCAAGTGGTTGCATCACAAGGTCAAGAGATCGAGACGATCCCGGCCAACATGGCAAAATGCCATCTCTACTTAAATTACAAAAATTAGCTGGGCGTGGTGGTGCGTGCCTGTAGTCCCAGCTATGCGGGAGGCTGAGGCAGGAGAATTGCTTGAACCTGGGAGGTGGAGGTTGCAGTGAGCCAAGGTCGCGCCACTGCACTGCAGCATGGGGACAGGGTGACACTCCATTTCAAAAAAAGAAAAAGAAAAAAGAAAAGAAAATTAAACAGCATGCTTTTAAGTATTTTATGAGATTTAAAAATATTGCATGCATCTCAGGTGTAAAACATTATGTTTTAATATAAATAGTGAAGTAGTTGCTATAGCTAAGCAAATTAAGATATCCATCATCTTGCATAGTGATGCATTTTTGGTCTTAAAATCATCTAAAGTCCACTCTCTTAGCAAATTTCCTGTATACAATACAATATTATAATTAGAGTTATGTGCTACAAAATGATGTTTTAGTCCATGACAGACCATGTATATAATTGTGGCTCATAAAATTGTAATACTATTTTTTACTGTACCTTTTCTATGTTTAGTTACATAAACACCATTCTGTTAAAATTGACTGCAATATTCAGTATGGTAACATGCTGTCAGGTTTGTAGCCTAGGAACAATAGGCTATATCATATAACCTAGGTGTGTAGTAGGCTATACCATCTACGTTTGAATAAGCATATTCTATTATGTTCACACAATGACAAAATTGTCTAACAGCATGTTTATCAGACTATATCCCAGTTATTAAGCAACACATGACTGCATATTCTTCATGTTGCACATTGTATCTTTCGATTTACTCATCCTACATATCTGCAAGTTTACATCCTTTAAGCTTCATCTTCTCATTTCCTTTCTCTACCTCTATCCTTTGTAACTGCCATTTTATTCTGTTTCTATGTATACAGTTTTCTTTTTTTAGATTCCAGATAAAATTGAAATCATGCAGTATTTTTCTCTCTGTGTCTGCCTTATCTCACTTAGCACGATGCCTTCCAGGTCCATACACATGGTAGCAAATGGCCAAATTGCCTTTTTTTTTTTTTTTTTCTGAGACGGAGTCTCACTCTGCCCCTCAGGGTGGAGAGCAGTGGCACAATCTCAGCTCACTGCAAGCTCCATCTCCCAGGTTCACGCCATTCTTCAGCCTCAGTCTCCCAAGTAGCTGGGACTACAGGCGCCCACCACCACGCCCGGCTAATTTTGTTTTTGTATTTTTAGTAGAGATGGGGTTTCACTGTGTTAGCCAGGATGGTCTCAATCTCCTGACCTCATGATCCACCCACCTCGTCCTCCCAAAGTGTGAGCCACCACACCTAAATCGCCTTCTTTTTTTTTTTTTTTTTTTTTTTTTTTTGAGACGGAATCTTGCTCAGTCGCCCAGGCTGGAGTGCGGTGTCCCGATCTTGGCTCACTGCAAGCTCCGCCTCCCGGGCTCACACCTTTCTCCTGCCTCAGCCTCCCGAGTAGCTGGGACTACAGACACCCGCCACTACGCCCGGCTAATTTTTCTTTTTTGTATTTTTAGTAGAGATGGGGTTTCACCATGTTAGCCAGAATGGTCTCGATCTCCTGACCTCGTGATCCGCCCATCTCGGCCTCCCAAAGTGCTGGGATTACAGGCGTGAGCCACCGGCCCGGCCTGCCTTCTTTTTTAAAGCTGAATAATATCCTCTGTGTGTGTGTGTGTGTGTGTGTACACACACACATATATGCATATATATATTTATATATATAATTTCTTAATCTGTTTATCCATCAATGGATATTTACATTGTTTCCATATCTTGGCTATTGTGAATAATGCTGCAATAAACATGGGTTTGCAGATAGTTCTATGAGGGCTAATTTTATTTCCTTTGGGTAAACAGGAAGTCCCAAGAGAATTAGAACAATATTTTGAACTGAATCAAAATAAAAATAAGACATATCAAGATTTGTAAAATTCATTTAAGGCAGTTTTTAAAGAACAATTCATAGCATTAAGTATTTATATTAGAAAAGAAGAAACACTTCAAATCAATACATCTGTTCTTACCTTAAGAAACTAAAAAGGGCAAAATGGACCCAAGCAAATAGAAGGAAGGAAATAACTTAAAAATAGACAGAAGTCAATAATTTTTTAAATAGAAGAAGAGTAGAAAAAAGTTGGCCAATAAGCTGGCTTTTCTAAAGATCAACAAAATTTATATACCAAACTAACACTGGAAAAAGAAAGACAGGAAAAGTTTGCATAGAATTTATTAATGAATAATACACCTAGCATTTGGTAATGTAACATGGTTACTATAGTCAATAGTAATGTAATTTTATATTTTAAAATAACTAAAAGAATGTAATTGGATTGTAACATAAAAGATAAATCCTTGAGATGATGGAAACCTCTTTACTCTGATGTAATTATTACGCATTGCATGCCTGTAGCAAAACATCTCATGCACTGCATAAATATATATACCTACTAGGTAACCCCCAAATGAAAATAAAATAAAATAAAAAAATTTAAAAACTGGGATATTCCTTCAGAACTCATAAATATTAAGAGTGTAATAAAAAGTACTATAAATAATATTATGTACATGAATTTTATAACTTAGATAAAATTACCAATTCCTCAGAAACCACTACTAAAACTGACTCAAAATATCATAACTCACATAGTGCCACAATTATTGAAGACATTGAATTCGTAAATTAAAACCTTTCAATAAAGAAAACCGCTGATCAAGTGGATATACTGAATAACTCTGCCAAATACATAAAGGGGTAACACCAATTCCAGACAGTCTCTTCTAGAAATAGAGGAGGAGTGAGCACTATTTGACTTATTTTAGGAAGCTAGTATTACTCTAATACCAAAACCAGACAATGATAGTACCAAAACAAGATATAAAACAAAAGAAAAAACTACAAACTAAATCCCTTATATAAATAGACACAAAAATTGACAAAATACTAAAGAATCAAATCTAGTAATAAATATTAATAAAAATAATACAGAAGACCAAGGTGAAATTTCTTAGGCAGTGCAAGGCTGATTCAATATTTGTAAATCAATTAGTGTAATTCATTATGTTAACAACCTGCAGAAGAAAAAAGATCATATCAATACATGTAGAAAAATCATTTGGCAAAATACATCATTTATGACAGAATTTGTCAGACAACTAAAAGTAGAAGGAAACTTTCTTAAACCTATAACCATCCCCAAAAAACGAAGAGCTAGCATCATACTTAATGCTTCTAAAATTATTATAGAAAGGTTATAAATGGTTAAAACAGTAGAATAATGTAATGCCGGGCGCGGTGGCTCTCGCCTGTAATCCCAGCACTTTGGGGGGCCGAGGTGGGCGGATCACGAGGTCAGAAGATCGAGACCATCCTGGCTAACCCGGTGAAACCCCGTCTCTACTAAAAATACAAAAAACTAGCCGGGCGAGGTGGCGGGTGCTGTAGTCCCAGCTACTACGGAGGCTGAGGCAGGAGAATGACGTGAACCTGGGAGGCGGAGCTTGCGGTGAGTCGAGATCGCGCCCCTGCACTCCAGCCTGGGCGACAGAGCGAGACTCCGTCTCAAAAAAAAAAAAAAAAAAAAGAGAGAGAATAAAGTTGTAATACTCATGCTACCTGATTTTAAGACTTACTATAAAGCTACACTAATTAAGACATAGTGGCATTGAAGGGATGGACACACAGATCCATGAAACAGAAGATAATCCATAAATATACCCACTCATATGTAGCCAATTGATTTTTGACAAAGATGCAAAGGCCGTTCGACGGACAATAGATAATCCTTTCAAGAAATTGTTTTGGGAGAATTGACCATTCACAAACAATGTAATGAACCTCAACCTCAGTCTCTTACTTAATATAAATATTAACTCAAAATCAATCACAGATTTAAATGTAAAACATTAAATGATAAAACTTTTTGAAAATCTCTGTGACCTAGTGTTAAGCAAGATATTCTTAGATATTATCACCAAAACACAAATCATAATTACTTTTAAAAAGTAAGAAATTGGATTTTATCAAAATTAAAAAAGCAAAACACAACAAAACTTTCGCTCTTTGAAAGGTACTGTTAAAAGAATGAAAAGCAGAGTCGTAGACTGGGAGAAAATATTTACAAATCAAATGTCTGACAAACGATTTGCATACAGAATATAGTTTAAAATTATTGAAACCCAACAGTAAGAAAATAAAACCTATTTTTTTATTTTTGTTTTTTGTTTTTTGGAAAAAGGGTAAAATATTTCCATGGGTACGTCACCAAAGTGGGTGTATAAAATATAAGCACATTAAAAGATGCTCAGCATCATAATTCATTTGGGAAATTTGAGTTAACACTACAATGTGGCAACAGTTCATAAGTATTAGAGTGCCTAAAATTGCAAAAAAAAAAAAAAAGAGAGAGAAAGAGAATTATGAATCACTGTGGGGAGCATGTGGAGCAGCTGGAACTCTCATACAATGCTGGTGGGGATGCAAAATGATGTAGCTCCTCTAGAAAACATGTTGGCAGTTTATTGTAAAGTAAAACCTACACTTATCTGGTGACCCAGGAGTTGCACGCATAGGTATTTATCTTACAGTCATGAAAATTTATGTTCATACAGAAAGCCTACATATGAATGTTTATTGCAGTCCTATTTGTAATTGCCCTAAACTGCAAACAACTGAAGTATCTCTCAGCAGGTGAATGGATAAACAAATTGTGGTACTTCCATACTGGGTGTGGTTTGGCTGTGTCCCATGCAGATCTCAACTTGAATTGTAGTTCCCATAATCCCCACATGTCCTGGGAGGGACTGAATGGGAGGTAGTTGAATCATGGGAGTGTTTATCTTCATGCTGTTCTCTTGATAGTGAGTGAGTTTTCATGAGATCTGATGGTTTTATAAGGGGCTTTCCCTGCTTCTGTTGGGCACTTCTCATTCCTGCCACGATGTGAAGGATGTGTTTGCTTTCCCTTCCACCGTGGTTGTAAGTTTCCTGAGGCCTCTCCAGCCTTGCTGAACTGTGAGTCAATCAAACCTCTTTCCTTTATAAATTACCCAATCTCAGTATGTCTTTATTAGCAGCATAAGAACAGACTAATACACATACAATAAAATATTTTTCAGCAATAAAAACGAATAGACTATAGACACACCAAACAACTTTGAGGAATCCCCAAAGGATTATGCTGAGTGAGAGAAGACAGTCTCAAAGTTTATATACTCTGTGTTACATTTATATAACAGTCTCAGGTCAAAACTGTACTGATGAAGAACAAATCAATGTTCACCAGGTACAGAGGAGAGAGGTTTGGGTGTCAAGAAATATCAGTTTTTTGAGTGTGATGAAGCAGTCCTGTATCTTGATTGTGGTGGTGATTACAAGAATTTATACATATGTTAGCATTCACCAAAATAAAGTCAATGTGTGCCAGGTGCAGTGGCTTGTGCCTGTAATCCTACCTACTAGGGAGACTGAGGTGGAAGGATCAATTGAGTCCAGGAGTTTCAGGCTGCAGTGAGCTATGATAACTACACTGCACTCCTACCCGGGCAACAGAGTGAGACCCTGTCTCTAAATATATGTAAAGGATGAATTGGTTTGGGGACAAGACATGGACATTTTAACCTCTTACATTTCTAGAATTGCACTGAATGACTTCAAACCTTCCAGTAGGAAGATTGAAAATTTGTAGGTATTTTTCATGAAGTTTGCTTTCCTTCTGTGCAAAGGAAATTTCCCTACCTGTAAACTCCGTTATTAAATCCTCCTCTTTGAACATGGTTATTATTTTTAAATAGGAGCCCTTCCCCTCCCTAAGCCCCAGTCTTGTGAGGAATGGTGAGTTAAACAAGCTCAAAGTTCCATCAACAGAGAAGATGAAGACTTGGCTGGGCCCACAGCAAAAAGTGATTAAGACCCCAGGTGTTTTATAAGGCAGCAACACATCAGCTCCATCAGCTCATGAAATAACACAATGCAGTGGGCCTAGGAGCCTGCCTACGTACACAGTGACAGACTATGATTTATGGATTGAACAAAATACATTACAAATTTGGGAGGGGGGGAGGAAATCAGGTAGAATTAGGCATTTGATTGGATCAACTCCACAATGTTAAGTGAGACCAAGTGGACAAAGATAGCTTTTGTGGCATTTTCCTAAATTTTGTGAATGACAAGATGTGACACAGTATGTTTTCTCTACAACTGATTCGTTTGTGAAGTTGTTAGGATCATATTTATTCACTCATCTAACATTTCATGAGCCAGTCCTCTGAGCCAGGCATCATGAGAGACATTGAGAATAGAAAGAAATCAGTCCTTTAAAAAGCTCTGTCTACCACCCTGATAAATCCTGAAGGATCTCTGTGGTCAATGGTACACATCATCTCATCTGACCAAAGGGTGAGGTGAGGCCACTTCCCCGGGAAGGGGTGATAGCTTTTTCCACATTCACAGATACATTCCAGGTCTTCCCCTGACAGGCAGTAAGCAGAATGATTAGTCATGAACTCCAGAGCTACGTTGTTTAGTTTTGAATCCCTGGTCTGCAATCACTTCCTGTCTGATTCCGGGCAGGTGACTTAAACTCTCTGTGGCTTAGTTTTCTCATCTGTAGAAAGGGGATAGATAATCCTTTTTTTCTACCACACACAATTCTGATCAGGATAAGAATAAAGAATGGAGAAATCTAAAGTCCCAGCACATGGTAGCACATGGTAACACGTATACTCAGCACACAGCAAACATTCAACCAGTGCTAATTCTTATGATCGAATCCCTGCTTAATGATCTTGAACTAAAATCCTACTCTTCTGACTTACTGTCCTGTTTCATTCCAGATGTGCCCAGCTTAGGTAAATAAGGAAATTTTGTCTTTAGCACTTGGTTTTTCTGTTTCCTTTATCCTATGATGTAAAAAAGCTGTTCCTCTCTGGGTCTTGGTTTCTTCTGGTGCCAAAAGGGAGAGGTCAGAGGAGCTTGACCTAGGTAGGTTGCAAGATCCCCTCAAGCTTCAGGATTCTACACTCCAGGAAGGGAAAAATGACGCAGGCCATGGCTTTATAATTCCTACTCCTTGCTTGAGGAAACTGTTCCCTAGTGGACTGTGACTACATAGTAAAAAGAGCAACATTCCCCTCTAGTGGTTATTTGAAAGCAATAACTTACCTTCAGGAGTGATTAAAAAAAAAATGCTTTCAGTGTGTGGCAACAGGTAGATAACTGTAAGGTAAGACGATTCTGAGTGGTACACTAACAAGCACTTCTTAATTGTACTATTGATAATTTACATTTAAGGTACACGAGAAGAAACAGAAGTAATGCATCAAACTTAGTTGACTACATGGATATCATTGTTTGTTCATGGTTCCAGTAGAAAAAAAATGAGGCAATTAAAAAATGATAACTAGTATTACAGGTAATAGTTTGGAGATTGGACGGATATCTTAAGGAGGAAACTTGGAAAACACCAGTTAATTTACTTTTTATTTTTTATCAAAAGTAAACATGTATGTGATTAAAAAGTATCCAATGCAAGACTTGTTAAGGACAGCAGAACTTTTTCAAGCTAATTCCGTGTAACTTTTTCAAGCTAATTCCATGATATTTTCTCTGTATTTTCAAATGACATGACTATATTTCTAGATTTTGTTTTAGACGTTATATAATGACTACCTAAAATAGAAGATGGGATTTTGTTCTCTTTCATCCACCCCCACTACCACCATTTTCCCCTTTACTTCTCATTCTCTCCAATAAATTCTATTGCTTCATCTTCCCCATATATTTATCTAGCAATTTTGATTAGATAAATGCCGATATACCCTTATTATTAATATATAAATGCTATTTTATGTGATCCATATAATGTGATTATATGTACTTTCCTGCATGGGAAATAACCCATGAAGTCAACAATTTGGCTTATTTCCTATGTGCTTAATGATTAATTCAACTCTGAATTCTCTTCCAATTGTGTAATTCTCCTTTGAATATACAAAAATACTTTAGACAAATACCTCAGACAATTAAAAACGTCATCTTCTTAAGGAAATTTCCTCTTGTCTGTGTCTGCCTGGCCCAGTCGCTCTCTGGGACCGCACAGGCAACCCCATTATTTCTCTTCATTGTGGCAATCAATTTTGTCTCTCTCTTTTGTTGGATCTCCTATTTGGATTTTGGATCATATTTCCTGGTTTATTTCCTTATTTAGAGAAAAAGAAAATCAAGTCTGCCAGGTGATTGCTGAGAAATAATTGGAAAATTTAAGAACTTTTCTCTCTGAAAATACCTTTATTGTGGCTTTTTTTTTTTTAATTGAGACAAGGTCTTGCTCTGTTGTCCAGGCTGTAGTGCGTTGGCACATGGCTCACTGCAGCCTTGTTCTCCTGGGCTCAAGAATCCTCCTGCCTCAACTTCCTGAGTAGCTGGGACCACAGGTGCACACCACCATACCTGGTTTATTTACCTTTTTTTTTTTTTTTTCTTTTTTTTTTTTAGACATAGGGTCTCACTATGTTTCAAGGCTAGTCAAACTCCTTGGCCCAAGCAATCCTCCCACTTTGGCTTCCCAAAGTGCTGGGATCAGGCCCAGCCTTTATTGTATTTTTATATGAAATTGAGAGATCATCTGTGTTTAGGGGACACATCAGTTTCCCTAGAAATTTTTAATACATTTTCCCATTTCCTGCTAGCTTTATGTGTTGACGGTGAGAAGTGCAATGTTATTTTAATTCTCATTTATGTAACTTTTATGTAAATATCTTCTTTTCTCTTCAATATTCTGAAAATTCTTCATGGTATGTCTTGGTATTGGTTTGCTTCCATGCAGCGTGCTAAGCCCTTTGAAACAGAAATTCATGTACTTTAGATTTGGGGAAGCTGTGTTGAATTTTTTTTTTTTTTTTAATGAAATCTTTATCTCCCAGTTTGTTACTCTCTCTGACGGAATTCAAAATATTTGGATGTTGAACCTCTTGGATGTGTCATAATGTTTTTTTCCCCCTGTCTTTAATTCATTTTTCATTTCTGTCATTCTGTTCTACTTTTTATATAGTGTTTACTGAATTTTATCTTCAAAAGCCTCTGTTGGAGTTTTCTTTATCTTTTTCTTCCATATTTCTAGATTTTTTGTATTTCTCATAATTCTAGGATTTCTTTTTAATCCTCTTTGAGAGTTCCTATTTCATAGCTTCCTGTTCTTATTTGTAGATTAAATATATTCTCTTGTCATCTGAAAGATACCAATGACAGTACTTTGTAATTCTCTCCCTTCTGGGTTTGTGTGTTTTGTCTTTCTCCTCCCCCTCCTCCTTTTCCTACCCTCTCCTACTATTTAGTTTCTGACTTTTACATTAGATATTCTTTTTCAATATCAAACGACGTTGGGTGATTGCCAGCTTCTAAGGATGGGCTCTGATATTTGGTGAGAAGTTTCATGTGTGTCAAAGGGGGTCTGTCCTTTCGATTTTTCAGAATAGAGAGACTTAGTTAGGGGTTTACATTAGGGAATCCCTGAAGCCAGGTGTTTTCCCTTAGACTAACTTGATGCTCTAGAGAAGATTCTTTCCATCTTCAGGACATATCTGGCTGCCAGCACTCCAAAAGCTCCACATGGAGAAGAGGACAGCAGGTCTCAACATTTCAACAGTATGCAAACTTTCATTGGTTTTCTGTGATTTCACGATGACACTCCCATACTCATATCTAACTATGTCTGTCATCCATCTGTCAACTGACCCTTTGTTTTCCCTTTCCTGAGGAATAAGCCCTCCTTCTACCTGGGTGAGAGGAATGTTATATGAACAAGAGGAGCTATCTAGGGATCTGATTGCCTTTGACAATGTTTCAACTGCATCTCTTGCGTGTTGCCCCACCTTCTCTCCCAAACTCAGACGTACATGGTACAAAAAATTTCTGAGCCTTTAATGGGTTCGATGGCGTAAATCAACTTGTTTCTCAGCTTTCCTCACTGCCAGCAAAAGGATCTGTTTCTGTGTGCCTGCTAAGTTAGTTACTACAGATCAGGCATCTGCTTTCCAGCTTTCAAAATTGTTGCACCGTTCTCTCCACTTTGTCCTTATTGATTTATACCTTAAAAAAAATAATTTACCTGTTCTTTTAGTGGTTTTCTTTGGAGTGGATGTTGGGAGAGCAAGATTGAAGTAAATATGTACATGTGATATGTATTTGTGGTTGTATGCCCGTGTTCTCTTACTATTATTTTTCAGGATTCCCTTTTCATTCCTTGGTAAAGCAGTTTTAGTGGCAATTTTTCTATAGTGTGACTAACATAAATATCTAAAAGGCAGACTTGTGTGAATTATCTCTGGGTGTTCTTTGAACAATGCATAGCTATTGAACTCTAAAGTGTGATTATCACAGCCTCAAAGAGGTTGTAGGAGGAGACAAGGAGTTTTTAGAGTCCTCACTATGTGTCTAGCACTATGCTCCACTCCTTAGGATATGCTATCAAATTACATTTTAATGTAGTAAAAATTCCAGGAAGCCGATATTATTATCCTTGTTTTACAAAGAAGGAAGCAGAAGGTAGCCCATAGGCTAAAGAAATACACAGCTATTGAATAAAAAATAAGGACTCAACTAAGGTCTGCTTGAAACCTATGCCCATAATCTTGCCACTGCAGCAAACTAAACTCATTGTGTGGCTAAAACTCCACAAAGTAATTGAATTGTGCACTGTTACTCACAATTATCAGAATTCTTTCTTGTCACCAACTCATGTTTGACTTAAAAGAGGGAAAGGGATGGCTGAGAATGTGGTCTCTGATTGGAAATTCTAACTCATGCTGTGACCTTGGGAACATTGCTTTACTTTCAGGGCCTCAATTTCTACATCAGTAAAACAAGGTCATCAGAATAAATGGTCTGTTACATTCTGATGATCTATCCTGCAGATGGTGAGCTGGAGGTGCTGAGAGCTTCAACAACGCACCCAAGTCAGATGGGAAGTCAGATGCTTGGCCACCCTCAAACTCTCTGTTTATACTCTGCAAGAAACTTCCCAACAGACAGTACGACAGCCTCCCAAATGCCAGTGGGCATGAAATATGGTTTTCTCCCAAGTCCCTCTTCAGAACTGAATCTTTCCATGTCTCCTTCAGGGACTGCAGGGCCTCATCTAAACTTAAGATAAATAAATACTCCAAGATGTGGGATAGAAATGGAAGTCAAAAGGAGAGACTGGGGAAAGGAGTTAGCGAACCTTGGACCTTTTACCATATGGCCTCAGCACTTTTGATTATTTTATAAATGCATGAGGTGACACATTGGTTCTTTAAAGCCATTTTTACACATACATCCCTTTTAGGGTTATAATTCATGTGAATTTAGATAATGAGGTAATTGGGTTTAATGACTGAAGCAGTGATTCAGGAAGGAGAAGATCTCAAATTATTTATACTAATAATTGATACTAATACTTGTATGGTATTACCAAGGCAACACTAAAATGGTAATAACTTCCATTTGAGAGATGGAAGAAACCATAGACATAATTTTGCCCAAGCCCCTGTTTCAAATATCTAAGAAATCTAAGACTCAGACAGGCAATGTGACTTAAGCAAAGAACTGACCAATTCAACGGCGATTCTTAATTCAGTGCTTTCCCACACAATGCACCATCGCTTCTTCACTTGTAGTGTCAGCACATCTCCCTCGATAAACGTCGTAGTGTGGATTTGGAACACTACAACTGATGTCTACTTGATTGGATATTTCTCAATTTCCTGATTGCTTTGGTGAGTGATGGTGTTCTAGGCAAAGTAACTCTTAGATCATTGATAGAGAAAACAGATTTTCAGAAAAGATATAGTGAAAGAATCCGAATTTTAATATCAGAAGACGTCTACCCACAATTGCGATTGTCTTAAAAATGAAATAAGACCACTTTATATTATGATGTAAAATAAACAATTTTAATAAAGTATGTTTTCGTTTAGTCATGGCATGCTCTCTATTTAAATACATCATGCATTTTCTATATGATTTGAATATAGCATTAAATCCTCATAACACTAAATGAAATAGGTATAATTAGTATTCCCATTCTCTGGAGCCCAGTGATATGAGTGAATTTCTTAAGGTCCACACCTAGTATTTGGTAGAGTTGAGATACAAACACATGCAGACCTACCCTGGAGCTGAGGACCTTTGCATCTGAGCTATCTGCCCACTTTGAGAACTTTTACATGAAGTACATTGAAGAAAGATTTTACAAATCTTTAACGTAGGCTATTTTCCTACAATTTTGTCAGCTTTATCGCACTATGTAATCTGAGTCCAGTGTTTCACTCATTTTGGTGGCTATTTGTTTGGCAATGTCTTTTTCAGCTCTTTGGTCTCTACTTTCTACCTATTTGTTAATGAACTGCCTGATAACATCAAAGTGGTCTATGACTTCTTAGGACAGTCATTTATAAATTTGTCAAGAAACATTTTGTTTGTTTGTTTGTTTGAGATTAATTTACCCCAAATGATGGTTCATTGTATTGACATCCCATCATCATAATATTTTCTGAAATTTTCAATTGCCTTATGAGAGAGAAAAGGTCAAAATTCCAACACTTACAAGACTTGTAGAAGTAGGCAAATTCTTCAACATCTTTGTTTCTCAGCTTCATTAGTTTAAAAATAAATAAAATAAGATCAAATGAAATGACTCATTCATTCTTTTATTCAATAGTTATTATTTGCATTTTTAATTACAAATAAGTGTTTACTGAGTTGTTAAATAAATTACCCATTTAGAGAGACATGGGTTTAAATGCTGACTTTCCCCGTTACTAAATGTTTCATACATGTTTTCTCATTTATAATTTGTGAAAAGCAGTGCCATTTATTATCACTTCCCCTCAGGGTGGCTGTTTGGATGAAACGAGATCACATGTGGGAAGAGTAAACCACAATACTTGTGGCATAATTGGTGTTAAATAATTATTTCTCATTCATGTACCCAAACATATTCGTGCCCAAAACTGCCTCTTTCTAGTGTAAGACCTTGTTACTGAGTAAGCAGATTGCTTATACAAGGTAAGCAGTTCCAACATTTGCCTGAAATGTTTTCTTTCTCATTCAACATTGCTTGTTTACATGGTGTCGGATCAAATGGAAGAGAGAACAATGTGATTCATGATCTTCCTCCAAGGAGGCAGCTGCAGCATAAAGGATGTCTCAGGAAACAGGATAATCTGTTTATGTGGCCACAACTCTGTGATCCCTGACCTGTCTTAATCCTTGGCAGTGGATATGTGTGGCACATTTGCCTCCAGGTAGAATTGAATGTTGAGAGGAGCAAACACTCTCTGTGTGGGTACTTTTCTTACATTTTTGCTGATAGCTTGAAAACCTGTAGTCAGTGTTTTAAATCATATGTTTCTTCATCAGGCTCAAGAGTTCACATCTCTTGCTTTGCAAGAGAAACACAGATTTTCTTGAAATCCCATCTCTCTTGAGGATTTGGGATGCTCTATCTGCCGCAGTAAGAAAACAAGCTGAAGGAATGTGGAAATGTGAAGCCATCTGGCTGCTGGTCCACTTTCACACCGGCTCTAGGGGTCACTGAGAGCCCTCCAAGGGCTGTTGAGACCCAGCTCCGACAGGAAACATTTGATCTCATCCCAGCAGTGCCCGGACATGTGTGCTCAGATATGTGGATTGTCTCCAAACTGGGTGGTGAGAGAAGATTTGAACTGGGGAACTTGAAGGAGAACTATCAAAGTTCCAAGTCCCAAGAGCTTTGATTAATATCACATTTCATTACAAGTCCATTTTTTTTTCCTTGAGTGTGTTTCATTGGAAATTGCGAACAGTTAGCATAAGAGGGAATTTGCTTAATGTTAGATGCACGAGAATGAATAAATGATATACAGTCCCTGCTTTCCAAGGTCCCTGGTAATAGGCAGACAAATGAGCAGGCATTGACAATATGGGGTGATGTGTTAAGACAGGTCCCAGCAGAGACAGGTTAACACATATTCATTCATAGAACAGAAGGTGGGTACCTGTTTCACTTTGCAGCATCCAAAATGCCTAGACTTGTCATTCATTCAATAAATAATGAACATCCGACTATATATTGTACTCTGTATACTAGTCTCTGGTGTGCTGTTTTAAGGGATGTGTTAGACTGGTCCTATGGCTATAAGAGAATATCACAGATAGAGTGACTTGCACAACAGAAATGTATTTCTCCCAGTTTAGAGACTGGGAAGTTCAAGATCAAGGTGGCAGCAAGGTAGATTACTTCCTGAGGCCTCTTATCTTGGCTTGCAGGCAGTTGTGGCCTCACTGTGTGCTCATGTGATCTTTTCTTTGTGCATGTGTTCCGTGGTGGTGGGGAGGGAGACAGAACATGCCCTCTGGTGTCTCTTCATATAAAGACAGTAATCTTACTGTATTAGGGTCCTCCTCTTGCGGACTCATTTGACCTTACTTACTTCCCTAAAGGAACCTGCCTCCAAACACAGCTGCACTGGGAGTTAACACTTCAACATATGAATTAAGAAGGATACAAACATTCAATGCCTAGGGGTGATGGGGATTTATCTCTATAAAGTGGAGAGAGGTGACAAGTGAGAATTTTAAACATAGCATGTGTATATCCCTGAGGGATTGGAGTAAGATTGACAGATAAAGCAGAGAGTACCCAGTTACATTTGAATTTCAGATTAACAACAAATAACATTTTAGTATAAGCATGCCTCAAATATTACAGCAGTCATACTTATCTTTATAAAAATGTTATTTATCTGAAATCCAAATGTAACTGGGTGTCTTGTATTTTGATTTGCTAAATCTGACAATTCTTGTCAGGGAGCTGTTACATTCAGGGAACTCATTATGGCATAGTAAAACTAGTACATTATGTAGGATAGGAGAACGCAGTCAGCGCCTTGTTACAGTTTAAGGAGTGTTGGACCATGAATCATCAGAGCATGCCAGCCCATGTGCCTCTCCTCTCAGATAATTTGGTAAAGTGAATCTATATTTTCCAATTCTGTGGTTTGTATAGTCTCAAAGACCATGTAACAGTCACCTCGTCATTTTTGTTTAGTTCTACTGTTATGGGCTGAACTGTGTCTTCCAGAGTTCATATGCTGAAGTTCTAACCCCTAGTATCTCAGAATAAGACTGTGTTTAAAGATAGGGTTTTTAAGGAAATAATTAAATTAAAATTAGGTAATTAGGGCTGGTCCTGATAGAGTCAGACTGGTGTCCTTCTAAGAAGTCAAACTTTGAACAAAGAGTCAAACATAGAGGGAAGGCCATGTGAAGAAGCAGGGAGAAGATGGCCACCCACAGGCCTCAGAGAAAGGCGTAGAAGCAGTGCTTCCTTCATGACCCGCAGAAGGAACCAACCCTCTGTTTCCTTGATCTTAGACTTCTAGACTTCAGAACTGTGAAGAAATATATTTGTGTCACTGAAGCCACCCTGTCAGTGGTGCTTTGTAATGACAGCCCTAGAAAACGAACACACCTACTTTTACAAAATAAAAAAAGAAGACATATTGGAATTCATTTAATTTTAATTAAAAAGCACTTTTTGAACCTCCCGTGGTGAGTAAAGTATCAGCTGCAACAGCTGACAGGGCTTTTACAAACCACCAAGACCTGCTTTTACCACCTTTACCTGAGCTTCCGCTTTTATGATGAGAAAATCTCTAACTCTGAGGATCACAGGCCTTGAGATTACCTAAGAGCTTGTCCTAAGTATAGAAAAGAATCTGAAGAACAGGAACATTTGTAAATTAGCAATATTGGAATGAACGTGCAAATGGAGGTAAAACTTTTTTTCACAAGTGGGTGAGGGAAATTCATTAGACCTCTGGCTATGGTCTGAATGTTTGTATTCCCTCAAAATTTATGTATTGAAATCCTGATCCCCCAGGTAATGATATTAGGAGGTGTGGCCTTTAGCAGGTACTTAGGTCAGGAGGATGAAGCCCTCATGAGTGGGATTAGTGCCTTTATAAAATAGGCACATCGGAGCTCATTTGCCCTTCCCACCATGTGAAGACACAGTCATCTATTAACCAGGAAATGATCCCTCACCAGACTCTAAACCTGACAGTGCCATGGTCTTGGAGTTTCCAGTCTCCAGAACTGTGAGAAACAAAGTTCTGCTGTTTATAAACTCCCTAGTTTATAGTATTTTGTTGTAGCAGCAAGAATAGACAAAGACAACCTCTAAAGATAGGGTTGAATTTGCATGTTTATAGACAAGAATTAATTCACATTGCCATTAGTTACCTACAATTTACAGAGTTGTAAAAGAGCTTGAAGACAACGAAAGGCTAGAATCAGGTAATTTGGAGGGTGAGCTATGTAGGCAAGGCATAGTTTTCCATTGACACATGCATTTTTCTATACACAAGAATTCCTAGGTATTATATAAAATTTGGAAACAAAATTCATTACTTTGTGTTGCAGGGCAAAATAATATGCATGATCAGCTGTCCAGAGACCAGGACATGTGAGAATCTAAGGAGAAAGGGGAAAAGCCAGGAAGAAAGACATCTCTCTCTGGCCAGCTTCTATTGGAGAACTTATAGAACCACCAATATTAGAGCTAGAAGGGTCTGGAATATTGTTCTATGTGCTCATGTTATAGATAAGGAAAGGGAGGTGCTGATTGTTGAGTTGACACGGTCCAGTTACATGGGGTGGAATATCTGGGCTGCCAAGGCCAGGCAAGAAGCCTCTCCATGATATTCCAGGGTGTTAGTGTCTGTTACAGCTTCCTTTACCCTCTTTTTTTTTTTTTTCTGAGACAGGGTCACTCTGTCACCTAGGCTTAAGTGCAGAAGCGCAATCGTGGCTTATTGTAGTTTCTACCTTCATGAGCTTAGGTGATCCTCCCACCTCAGCCTCCCGAGTAGCTGGGATTATAGCTGTGTGCCATTATACCCAGCTAATTTTTGTATTTTTTTTATAGAGGTGGGGTTTTTCGAAGTCACCCAGGCTGGCCTCAAACTCCTGGGCTTAAGCTATCCACCCTACTCTGCCTTCCAAAGTGCTGAGATTACAGGAGTGATCCACTATGCCCAGACCCTATGCCCTCTTTAAAGCAGTGTACAAAATAGACTTTTATTTTATTTTAATTTTCATTTTTGAAATGAAGTCTCGTTCTGTTGCCCAGGCTAAAGTGCAGTGGTGTGATCTTGCCTCATTGCAACTTCCGCCTCCCAGATTCAAGTGATTCTTCTGCCTCAGCTTCCGGAGCAGCTGGGATTACAGGCCCCGTACCCCAATCACACCCGTCTAATTTTTGTCTGTTTAGTAGAAACAGGGTTTCAACATGTTAGCCAGGTTGATCTCGAACTCCTGACCTCTGGTGATCTGTCCACCTTGACCTCCCAAAGTGCTGGGATTACAGGCATGAACCATCACGCCCAGCCCCAGATAGACTTTTTACATGGAAAAATCACTGGCAAACTGGAGCAAAAGTAGAAGTCAAGTGTCCTGGTGTCTGTTTTCTGAAGCTGGGAAGCTGTTTCAGGAAGCTCTACTCCATGTGTCTTTTGTATGTCCAGAACTTTCTGCTCTTCTATACCTTTATCCTGGTTGTTCTTCCTGCCTGAAATGTGGTGCTCTCCACTGCCACACCATCCCCTTCCCAAATCCACCATTTTCCTCCAAACTTCAGGCACTTTTATCATTGGCTTTATTTGTGCCTAAGCTCTTTCTTCCTCTATTAGACTAAAAAAAAAAAATTCCTCGAGGGAAGGATCCATGTCTCAGGAATCTTTCCTTACTTTTTAAGTCCAAGGAAAATCTTGCTCGTTTATTCAATCACTGTGAGTGCCTTGAGGGGACTGGGTCTATGTCATGAGCAGCTAATATAGAGCAGCCAGGAATACTGCAGGTATTCATTAAATTTTCTTAGAATGAATGACATACATGAGGTCTTTTTTTGGGGGGAGTGTTGTTTATTTATTTAATTATTTTATTATACTTTAAGTTCTGGGATACATTTGCAGAACATTCAGGTTTGTTACGTAGGTATAAAAGTGCCATAGTGGTTTGCTGCACCCATCAACCCGTCATCTACATTAGGTATTTCTCCTAATGCTATCCCTCCCCTACCCACCACCCACCCCCTGACAGGCCCCAGTGTATGATGTCCCCCACCCCCCGTGTCCATGTGTTCTCATTGTTGAACTCCCACTTATGAGTGAGAAAATGCGGCATTTGTTTTTCTGTTCCTGTGTTAGTTTGCTGAGAATGATGGTTTCTGGTTTCATCCATGTCCCTGTAAAGGACATGAACTCATCCTTTTCTATGGCTGCATAGTGTTCCATGGTGTATATGTGCCACGTTTTCTTTATCCAGTCTATCATTGATGGGCATTTGGGTTGGTTCCAAGTCTTTGCTATTGTGAACAGTCCTGCAATAAACATACGTGTGCATGTGTCTTTATAGTAGAATGATTTATACTCCTTTGGGTATATACCCAGTAATGGGATTACTGGGTTAAATGGTATTTCTGGTTCTAGATTCTCCAGGAATCGCCACACTGTCTTCCATAATGGTTGAACTAATTTACACTCCCAC
The DNA here is from genome assembly GCF_003255815.1 of Theropithecus gelada. Lineage (NCBI taxonomy): Eukaryota > Metazoa > Chordata > Mammalia > Primates > Cercopithecidae > Theropithecus > Theropithecus gelada. The sequence continues at coordinate 11,729,661 of NC_037672.1, read as the reverse complement.
CAATAGTGTAAAAGTGTTCCTATTTGTCCACATCCTCTCCAGCATCTGTTGTTTTCTGACTTTTTAAGATCACCATTCTAACTGATGTGAGATGGTATCTTGTTGTGGTTTTGATTTGCATTTCTCTAATGACCAGTGCATTGGTGTGTTGTATTCAGGAGACCCATCTCACATGCAAAGACACACATAGGCTCAAAATAAAGGGATAGATAAATATTTACCAAGCAAATGGAAAGCAAAAGAAGCAGAGGTTGCAATCCTAGTCTCTAATAAACCAGACTTTTAACAAACAAAGATAAAAAAACAAAAAACAAAAAACAAAAAAGGCATTACATAATGGTAAAGGGATCAATGCAACAAGAAGAGATAACTATCCTAAATATATATGCATCCAATATAGTAGCACCCAGATTCATAAAGCAAGTTCTTAGAGACCTACAAAGAGACTTAGACTCCCACACAATAATAGTGGGAGACATTAACACTCCACTGTCAATATTAGACAGATCAACAAGACAGAAAATTAACAAGGACAATCAGGACTTGAACTCAGCTCCGGACCATGAGTTCTTTATTACATATTTTTCTTCAAAATTTTTGGAAGAGCTTGAGAGCCTGTTGATGCCTAGTGATGGGTGTGAAGATGGAGATGGAAGATAATGAAGAAGCAATCAGGGAATAATTCAAAAATTAAGTGAACGCTCTCTCTTCTTTGACCACCCACATCTTCAGCCATTCCTGTCTACCAGCAGAACTCATCAGTGCATTTTAGCTTGCATAGTACTCTACTTAAATTAGATCAGTTTACTGAAACTAAATCTGTACCAGTGTACTTAAACTTTATTTACACTGAATACTTAAATTTGTACTCTACCTAGTGAAATCAGTGTTTAACTTAAGTACAAAACTCAAATGAAATTAATAATAGATACAATTTAAATATACTTAATCACAAAATGAGTATTTTCTTGTCTTTGCTGAATGGAAAAGTTCAGCCCTGTGATCTTTAGCTACTCATGGAAAATACAGATTTGACCTTGGCCACGAGAGCTTGGTCAAGTGAGGAGGATGGAAATGACTCTCCTTTGTGCTTTACATATGTTATATTTAAGATGACACACAAGACCATGAGATTGGTGATTTTGATCTCATTTTACAGATATAGGATATAGGTGACCTGCCCACGTTTAGCCCATTGATAAGTGTAGGACACAGGATTTAAAGTCAGGGCTGCCTGACCCATGCCTCTGCTATTTCTACCACTCTTCATGTCTTCCCAAATCTCATAAATTGTCCTTGTTTTTTGTCCTGTGTGAAGAGTCCATGGATTAGCTAAATTCTTAAATGACCCACAGAGAGAAAAGACAGAGGAGATTCAGCTACTGGGCCCTAGAACAATGAATGTCCACATCTAATTTCTCTCTGAAAGTTGCATGTGAAAGTTGCTTCTGAGGTTCAGTACATTTGCACATGTATGCTTCTCCAAAGCATCTAGCAAAGCCAAAGAATAATAGTGTATGTTGTTTGAAGATTTTGATTGCATTTATTGATTTATTCCCACCACACTCTGGTGAAGATGATTAATTATCCCCGTTTAACAGATCGGGAAGCTGATTCTCAATTATAATGATTATAATGACAGGATTAGCTAATACTTGTTAACTGTTTCTTGTTGACCAGGCACTGTAAAAAACACTTTACTTGCCTCAGGACATTTAATTGTCTATGGGAATAGATACTATTATTATCCTTGCTTCATAGATAAGGAAACCAAGGCACGGATGGTTACTGGATTGTCCAAGGCTTCATACCAGCTAAGTGGAAGTGGCAGAACAGAAATTCCAGCTCGGGTAGGTGGGCTGAGAGCTCACATTCATAATCCATGTACAAAGGTGTTGAGGGACTTGCTTAGGGTAGAAAGGTTGGCACACAGGAAATGGCAGGGAACGAATCTGAATCAAGGCTCTGGCTTCCGTGTCCATATACTTTGTAACATTCTCCCACTATAGGTTACGTAAGAATACAGGTTTGGAGATAGACTTTGGTGTATTACTTTCCTCTGTATGATCCTGGACAAATGTCATAAGTTCTCTGTGCCTCAGTTGTCTCTGTTGTTAAATGAAAATAATTACGCTCTGGTCTGGGTGTTTGTGTTATCCCAAAATTTATATGTTGAAAGAAATTCTGACCTACAAGGTGATGGAATTAGGAGATGAGGCTTTTGGGGAGGTGGTTAGGTCAGGAAAGGAAAGCCCTCATGGATGAGAGTAGTACCCCTATAAAAGAGGCCCCAGAAGGCTTGTTGATTCCCTCCACCATCTACGAACCTGCAAGTGCCTTGATCTGCAAATTCTTAGCCTCCATAACTATGAGAGATAAATTTCTTGTCCGTGCATGCTGGTTCGTGCCTGTAATCCCAGCAGTTTGGGAGGCAGAGGCAGGCAGATCATGAGGTCAAGAGTTCGAGACCAGTCTGGCCAACATAGTGAAACACTGTCTCTACTAAAAATACAAAAATTAGCCAAGTGTGGTGGTGTGCACCTGTAATCCCAGCTACTCGGGAGGCTGAATCAGGAGAACTGTGTGAACCCAGGAGGTAGAGGTTGCAGTGAGCTGAGATTGTGCTATTGCACTCTAGCCTGGGAGACAGTGCTAGAATTCGTCTCAAAAAAAAAAAAATTACAAAAAGAAATAAAAAAAAATTACACATAGTTATATGTGTGAAGTCTTAGTATACCATCTACTATATAGAAAACTAAAAACTGTCAGCTGCAATGATTTTGTAAAATAATTCAATTATTTTGCAACATTCATTCAATTAATTTGACAATATTCATGTTTATTAAATCATATTTATTTTCATTAAAATACAAAGTGTCTGCAGTGAGCCGAGATTGCACCACTGCACTCCAGCCTGGGCAACAGAGCAAGACTCTGTCTCAAAAACAAAAACAAAAAAAAGAAAAAGAAAGAAAGGAAAGAAAGAAAGAAAGAAAGAGAGAGAGAGAAGGAAGGAAGGAAGGAAGGAAGGAAGGAAGGAAGGAAGGAAGGAAGGAAGGAAGGAAGGAAGGAAGGAAGGAAGGGGAGAGAGAGAGAGAGAAAGAAAGAAAAGAAAAGAAAGAAAGAAAGAAAGAAAGAAAAGGTATGTCCCTGTGATGAAAAGTGTCATGGGAACTGGAAGTCCCGGGCTTGCTCCTGACTCTGAAAATAGTATGTGAAAGAGCCTTATTTTCTTATGGAGATAAATGGGAAATACCAAGAGACTATGTTTCTGGAGGAAGCTAAAACAAAACCCAGACAGACCATCCAAGGCTCTTGTTGAATGCCAGGGGTTAATCTAGGTGCCAGGGGTATCTGTGAGGCAACCAGGTGAGAGTGGCAGCCTCAGAACAGAAGAGAAAAGTGAGGTTGGAGAAATTGCTTTATCTAACATGAGTAACTCCAGCTTTTTTGAGGCATTTGTGACTTCTGACAAGGGTAGTAAAGGTAGCATTAAAGAAACCTAGCTTCCACAGAAGAAGAGTTTCTTGAGATCTACCTTTCCAAGGTGAGAAGCCATAGAGAGATATGGGCAAAGATGTTGACAGAAATGAGAAATAGGCATTGACTATTAAGTGTCTTATGTATGCATGTATTGAGGAACCAAGAAAGGTGTTTCTATAAGCAGTCTCCTCTGATAGCGATATTAACACCAAAAACAGAAATATCCCTAAAGCCAGCTCCAATGGTCTAATTTGATTAAACCGAACTTGCTTCATTTGTAAAGTGAAAATAGTAACGCTTACTTTGTGGATTGTTAATGGAGATAAATAGAATGCAAAGTTTCAGGGATGTCATTTGTGCTCAAAAACAATAGTATTACTGTTATTATCACAATTTCCAAGAAATAACCATCTTCAACGTCTATCATGTGGTTTGCTATGATAAAACTTGCTGCAGCTTAAATAGATGGATAACCCAATCAAACTCTTGTCAACAAGGGCCAAGATGATAAATTAAGATGAAGCCAATGGGTCCACTATGATGGCTTCTTGGGGCTCATCTTGAAGTGCTTCGGTGCGGTCTGTTTTGTTTTACTCTGTTTGGGATCATTTCTTTTGCCACTCCAGCTATGTAAAGATAATAATCGCACCAATAGAACTGGTGACCTTTCACCCTCTCTCCCTTTGATAAAGTCTCATTTTCTAGCAAAACTATGACAAATGTTTCTTCCTTCACGTTAGTAAACTAGTAGATAATCTATCTATTATACTTAATAGCCTTACCCCAGAAGTCATTGATATTTGGTTTGGATCCCTCTGAATGAGGTGAACATTATATCTCTAACCTATGAAAAAGCTTTGCTCCTTTGCAGTGTTGGTGGAGTTAAATTTGTTTTCACAGCTGGTTGTACTTGGAGAAGGGTTAGCCGCTGTCTTGAAGGTTCTACCACACCAGTTCATCACTAAGCCTGCTGTGTGGTGGGGGCTTTGAGCTGTTAACGGGAGGCATGGAGGGAAGTCTAAATTAATCATTTATGATTTATTTATTCTTTTTTTTCCATCATGCAGTGAAACGAGCAGATGCCAACATTTCTAAGGCCAGGGCAGTCTAGGTGATGTGATGTTTGATAACTAACACCTAATATTTATCTGCCAACAGGAACAATCTGTAGGATTAATAACCAAACCATATACTTAAAGGCCACTCTGTAACTTACAGCTTGATTTTCCTTTTCTTGGTTTCAATCGATTCCTATTAAAAATTCAGTGAATTAGGGGCTGCATTATTTTATGTCATCATTTTCCAGGTGAAGAAACAGAATCCCAGAGGTGGTTCTATGATTGCTTGAAGTCACACAACCAGTAAAAGTAGTTAGGGATCTTGAATCTCAGTCACCTAACCCTAAGATTTGTACTATTTCCATTTCTGCACTGAAGGGAAGGCACAATGTGGTGGCTGTCTCTGCCACAGAGTTCATAGTCTCAATGTTTGTGTCACCCTGAAAGTTGTATGTTGAAATGTAACTGCCAAGGTGATAGTATTAAGACGTGGGGCTTTTTGGAGATGCTTATAGATCAGGAAGCCTGTGTCCCTGTAAGTTAGATGGGTGACCTTATAAAAGAAGCCAGAAAGAATGTGTTCTTTCCTCCATGTGAGGATGCAGCAAAAAGAAGCCATTTTTGGCGGATCATGAGGTTAAGAGATCGAGACCATCCTGGCCAACATGGTGAAACCCTGTCTCTACTAAAAATACAAAAATTAGCTGGGCATGGTGGCACGCACCTGTAGTCCCAGCTACTCAGGAGACCGAAGCAGGAGAATTGCTTGAACCCGGAGGTGGAGGTTGCAGTGAGCCGAGATTGTGCCACTGCACTCAAACTTGGCGACAGAGTGAGACTCCATCTTAAAAAAAAAAAAAAAAAAAGAAGAAGAAGCCATTCTGAAATGGAATGTGAGCCCTCACATGACACTGAATCTGCTGGCTGCTTGATCTTAGCCTTCCCACCCTCAGGATTGTCACCAACAAATTTCTGTTGTTTGTAAATCACTCAGTCCGAAGAATTTTGTTATAGCCTTCTGAGCTGACCAAGACACAGACACAGTAATTCCACTGTCCTGTCATTCAGTGCTACCCTTGACTCAACAATTACAATCAGCCTTTATGAGTACCTAATAGTGCAGGAGACTGCTGCATCGGAAACTTGCTGAGTACTCAGAACGTTGGATGAACTGAGACATAGAGACTGCCTTAAAAGAACATTCACACTAGAGCTGCTTTATCTAATATGGTGGTCACTAGCTACATGTGGTTACTTAATTTTAAATTCTAGTTGATTCTTGAACAAAGTGTGTGGGGGAGTATTAAGGGCACTTCCGCTTCACTTTGTACAGCTAAAAATTTAGGCATAACTTTTGTCTACCCCAAAGCTTAACTACCAATAGCCTACTGTTGATCAGAAGGTTTACCAACACATACTTTTTATGTTATATGTATCACATACATATCACATGTATTATATTACAATAAAGTAAGCAAGGGAAGGGAAAATGTTAGGAAGACAATTATGAGAAGGAGGCCGCGTGTGGTGGCTCATGCCTGTAATCTCAGCACTTTGGGAGGCCAAGGAGGGCAGATCACTTGGGACCAGGAGTTTGAGACCAGCCTGGCCAACATGGTGAAACCCCATTTCTACTAAAAATAAAAAAATTAACTGAGCATGGTGGCACATGCCTTAATCCCACCTACTTGGGTGGCTGAGTCACGAGAATCGCCTGAACCTGGGAGGTGGCGGTTACAGGGAGCTGAGATTACATTACTGCACTCTAGCCTGGGTGATAGAGCAAGATTCTGTCTTAAGAAATAAAAAAAAAAAAAAGAAAAAGAAAGAAAAAAGAAAATCATGAGAAAGAGAAAGCATATGTGCTATTTATGAAGTGAAAGTGGATCATCATAAAGGTCTTCATTCCCATCATCTTCACTTTGAGCAGGCTAAAGAGAAGGAAAAAAAAAAAAATAGAGGGGTGGGTCTTACTGTCTCAGGTGACAGATGGAAATCTACGTACAAGTAGACCTGGATTTTAAAAACCTGTGTTGTTCAAGGGTCAACTGTAATTAAAATGGTGTAAAATTAAATAATTTACTTCCACAGCTGCACTAGCCACATTGGAAGTGCTCATTAGCCACATATGGCTAGTAGCTACTGTATTGGATGTCACAGAAAGTTCTTTGGAAAAACATTGGTTTAGAATGACAACAGGTAGTCAGGACCAAGGAGTGGCTGCTCAGGAAAATAGTCTTGAAAACATTATAGTAAGTTTATTTGAAATCTGATAACTTCTCCCACAAATTTTGAAGATTTTTAGCCTTGTGCTAGTCAATAAGATGATGTGATTAAGCATTCAATAAACAAATAATTGACTGTTTATTTTGAGCCGCTGGGAATATAATGGTGAATAAGGCCAACAAGGTTCTGCTTTATATCAAAGAAAGTCCAACAATTAAAGGAAAAATGAGCAAGGAAAATACTCTATGGTAAAGATTAGGGATACGTAGAAAATTAAAACATGGTGCTGTTTTAAAGAGTGCCTGTGTAGGACTTTAGATTAGGGTGGTTGGGAAGATGTCTCTGGTGAGATAATATTTAAGCTGAGATTTAAATGACAACAAGGAGCCAACTATGAAGAGAACAGGGAAGACCAATGTAAGTAGTGGATACAGCCAGGAAGAGCATTCTTGATGTGTTTAAGGGATCTTAGAAAGGAAAGCTTGTCTGGAGAATAATTTAAAAGTTGGAAAATAGTTCTACATATTGAATAAGTAAGCAGGACTAACAAGAGTAAGGGGTTTGTATTTATCCTAATGAGATGGGAAACTTTTAAGGTAAAAACCTTAAAGCAGACATATGGCATAATCTGACATAATTTAGTGTATGGCTGACATGGTTTGGCTGTATCTCCACCCAAATCTCATCTTGAATTCCCACCTGTTGTGGGAGGAACCTGGTGGGAGGTAATTGAATTATCGGGGCAGGTCTTTTCTGTGCTGTTCTCACGATAGTGAGTAAGTCTCACGAGATCTCAAGGTTATTATCAGGGGAAGTTTTCCTGCACAAGCTCTCTCTTTGCCTGCCGCCATCCACCTAAGATGTGACTTGCTCCTCCTTGCCTTCCACCTTGATTGTGAGGCTTCCCCAGCCACGTGAAACTATAAGCTCAATTAAACCTCTTTCTTTCGTAAATTGCCCAGTCTTGGGTATGTCTTTATCAGCAGAGTGAAAATGGACTAATACAGGAAATTGGTACCAGCGACTGAGGCATTGCTGAAAAGATACCCAAAAATGTGGAAGCGACTTTGGAACTAACAGGTAGAGGTTGAAACAGTTTGGAGACCTCAAAAGACAGGAAAACGGGGAAAGAGACTCGCTTGGACCAAATCCTGATAGTGATATGGACAATAAAGTCCAGACTGAGGTGTTCTCAGAGGGAGATGAGGAAATTGTTGGGAACTGGAGCAAAGGTGACTCTAGTTATGTTTTAGCAAAGAGACTGGTAGCATTTTGCTCCTCCCCTAGAGATTTGTGGAACTTTGAACTTGAGAGTGATGATGTAGGGTATCTGGCAGAAGAAACTTCTAAGCAGCAAAACATTCAAGATGTGATTTGGGTGCTGTTAAAGGCATTCAGTTTTATACAGGAAGCAGAGCATAAAAGTTCAGAAAATTTGTAGCCTGACAATGTGATAGAAAAGAAAAATCAATTTTCTGAGGAGAAATAGAAGCCAGGTGCAGAAATTTGCATAAGTAAGGAGGAGCTGAATGTTAATCCCCAAGACGCTGGGGAAAATGTCTCCAGGGCATGTCAGAGGTCTTCACGGGGGCCCCTCCCATCACAGGCCCGGAGGCCTGGGAAAAAATGGTATTGTGGGCTAGGCCCAGGGTCTCCGTGCTGTGTGCAGTCTAGGGACTTTGTGCCCTGTGTCCCAGCCACTCCAACGTGACTAAAAGAGGCTAAGGTACAGCTCAGGCTGTTGCTTCAGAGGGTGGAAGCCCCAAGCATTGGCAGCTTCCACATGGTTTTGAGCCTGCTGGTGCACAGAAGTCAAGAATTGAGGTTTGGGAACCTCCACCTAGATTTCAGAAGACATATGGAAATACCTGGATGTCCAGGCCAAATTTTGCTGTGGGGGTGGGGCTTTCATGGAGAACCTCTGCTAGGGCAGTGCAGAAGGGAAATGTTGGGTTGGAGCCCCTACACAGAGTCCTTTCTGGGGCACTGCCTAGTAGAGCTGTGAGAAGAGGGCCATCGTCCTCCAGAATGGTAGATCCACTGACAGCTTGCACCTTGCACCTGGAAAAGCCACAGACACTCAGTGTAAGCATGTGAAAGCAGCCAGGAGGGAGGCTGTACCCGGCAAAGCCACAGGGACAGAGCTACCCAAGACCATGGGAACCTACCTCTTGCATCAACATGACCTGGATGTGAGACATGGAGTAAAAGGAGATCATTTTAGAGCTTTAAGATTTTACTGCCCTGCTGGATTTCAGACTTGCATGGGGCCTGTAGCCCCTTTGTTTAGTCCAATATCTCCCATTTGGAATGGCTGTATTTACCAAATGCTTGTACCCCCACTAACATGCTTTTGATTTTACAGGCTCTTAGGCAGAAGGTACTTGCGTGGTCTTGGATGAGCCTTGAACTGCGGACTTTTGAGTTAATGCTGAAATGAGTTAAAACTTTGGGGGACTGTTGGGAAGGCATGATTGGTTTTGAAATGTGAAGACTTGAAATTTGGGAGGGGCCGGGGCAGACTGATATGGTTCTGCTGTGTCCCCACTGTGCCCCCATCTTGAATTCTCATGTGTTGTGGGAGGCACCCGCTGGGAGGCAGTTGAATCATGGGGGTAGGTCTTTCCCATGCTGTTCTTGTGATAGTAAGCCTCACGAGATCTGATGGTTATTATAAGGGAGAATTTTCCTGCACAAGCTCTCTCTCTTTGCTTACTGCCATCCACATAAGATGTGACTTGCTCTTGCTTACCTTCCACCATGATTGTGAGGCTTCCCTGGACACATGGAACCATAAGTCCAATTAAACCTCTTTCTTTTGTAAATCGCCTAGTCTCAGATATGTCCTTATGAAAACAAACTAATACAATGGCTCTGCTCGTAATATGGAGAATGGGTTATGTCGTGGGGTATGAGTAAAAGCAGGAAAACTATTTTGTAGATTATTACAACAGTTCGTATGAGAGAAAATGGTGGTTTGAACCAGGAAGCAGGCAGGGAATATTGAGAGAAATCGTCAGGTTTGAAATATGCTTTAGAAAAAGAGTCAAACTGATACGCCGATGATTTGGATATTACAGAAGACAGGATAGATCCTAGATGTTGGGCCTAAGCAATGGGGCAGATGGTGCTGCCATCAACTAAGACTGAGAAGACTGGCAGGTGTACAGAAAGGGAGACTCAAGAGAGAATTGAGTTAATTTTGAGGTGCTTATCAGAAAACCAGATAAAGATACCAAACCGTAGTTGTATATATGAATTTTGGAAATACCTTAGGACTCAAGGAAACATTTGGGATTCCTCATATGCCAATGGTGTTTAAGGTAACAGACTGGGTAAACAAGAGAGTAAATGTTGATGAAAGGTGAAAGCCCAAGAATGAGTTTACGGGCACAGAGGGGGAAAGGAAACAGCAAAGAGTTGCTTCAGGGAGGTAAAGGGAAAAACCAGAAGCATGGAGTTTCAGTCAAGTCAAAAAAGGAGAAAATTTCAGGAAGGACGGAGTCATGAACTGTGTCAAATAATGCTATGAGATTAAATTCATTAAAAGTAAAGTCATAACCATAGAAGTTTGCAATGTAAAGGTCATTCGAAACCTTGCTAATTGAGGTCTTGGTGCTGATTGGGGGTTACAGAGGAGAGAATGTAAGGTGAATAAGTGGAGACAGTGGCAGTTAGCAATGCTTTTAAGACCTTTTGTTATAAAAGAGAGCAGAGAAATAAAACGACAATGGATAATATATTTCATTGAAACCTATGCATTTATAATGTAATCATTTTAATGTGTAATCAGTTTTAAAAATTTACAAGAGAAATTGACATTTTTTTAATTAAACCAAATCTTCAAAATCTCATCTGCATTTTACACTCATAGATGTCTTAACTCAGATAAGCCACATTTCAAGTACACAACAGCCACAGTGGCTGTTACCATATTGGACAGCACAAGCATAGGGACCTAGAATTCCTGTTCCAGGTGCTGCTGAGGCCAAGGGTAAAGCAGAGACTACTTCATGAGTCTTCTTTTGCTGATAATAACTTTGCTTTATAGATGGTGGTGTTCTGTCTTATATAATTGCTTCAGAATTGTTTTATTATTTTTAATATCTTTTGTATAGTATTTTCTTTCTCAGGCACTCATAGCCTCTGGTTGATTATTACCTTTTAAAAACATTGGCATCTGTGAAATTTTAATTCCAAACTTATATGTTTAAGGGTAGTGTCTGAGAACCTGTTAGGTAAGAGAAGCAAATAAGGTAAACAAGAGCTTCTCTTTTTGGTGTCCCAGTTAAATGAATGTGGAGTATTGGGAGATGAGAATAAGTAGAATTTGGAAAACACTGGAAAATACAGTAATATCATGGCTTGTAAAATCTTTTTATAAGTTGGCCATTCTGAGTCCTTCTCAAATTAGGACATTGGAGATAGACAGAATCTCTCTTTCTAAGAGAGATGGTCTGGCCTCAGGAATTCAAAGAGCCTCACTAATGTGAAGAGGGTAGCAACCACAAACACAAGGGCAGATGCAGAAAAGGATGTGCAACAGTGGTTTACTGAAGCGTGTTAAAGATCCATAAGAAGGAAGAAAAGGCAAATACATTTTAGACTATTCACCTGATGATTGTATTTGTTCATTTGGACTATTGTGGCATTATTTAATCATTAAATAATTCAGTGATTTGGCAAGGGTTTATCAAACACCAGTGAGCTAGGTCCTGGGATAACCTTTGTGGATATGGAAATGCATAACCACTTTTGTCTTCAAAGGGTTCTGTATTAGTTCATTTTCATACTGCTGTAAAGACATACTCAAGACTGGGTAATCTACAGAGAAAAGAGGTTTAATTGACTCACGGTTCCACATGGCTGAGGAGGCCTCAGGAAACTTACAATCATGGTGAAGGTGGCATATCTTACATGTGGCAGGCAAGAGAAAATGTATGAGTTCAGACCTTCAGATCTCATGAGAACTCATGAGAACAGTATGGGGGAAACCACCCCCGTGAAACAATCACCTCCCATGAGGTCCCACCCTTGACACAAGAGGATTATGGGGATTAAAATTCAAGATGAGATTTTGGTAATGTATTAGTCGGGGTTCTCTTACATGGACAGAACTAATAGGATATATATATATATTACACGATCACAACGTCCCATAATAGGCTGTCTGCAAGCTGAGGAACAAGGACAGCCAGTCCAGTCCCAAAACTGAAGAACTTGGAGTCCGATGTTTGAGGGCAGGAACCATCCAGCACGGGAGAAAGATGTAGGCTGGAAGACTAGGCTTGTCTCTCTTTTTCATGTTTTCTTCCTCCTTTATATTTGCTGGAAGCTGATTAGATTGTGCCCACCAGATTAAGGGTGGATCTGCCTTCATCAGCCCACTGACTCAAATGTTAATCTCTTTTGGCAACACCCTCACAGACAGCCCCAGGATCAATACTTTGTATCCCTCAATCCAGTCAAGTTGAAACGCAGTTCTAAACATCACAATGGGGACACCCAAACCATATCAGGCTTCAAAGCTACTTGCGAAGACTGATAAACAGATGTTTAAGTAGAAGGTAATAAGTTCCTAGAAAAAAGAAGGCACGACGTGTCACAACAGCAGATAAATTGGTGTAGGTTTTAAATATGGAAGGTTTGGAAAAATGTTTGTGGAATAATGTTTAACAATGTTTCATTGTTGAAAGAAATAGTGAGATTTGAACAAATAATTTGATAATTTGTGAGTGTTTTTATTTTCCTACTCCATTAATCTATGTACCCTTCAGTGTTCACATGGACTTGAGACCTTGTTCCAACTGAATAGCTCAATCATTTTATTTCTGTGGATTTGTGCCAAAGTAGTTCTAGGGAACTCATTACAGTACACTGTACCAAAATATTTATATGTCAAGTGATGAGAAAAAAATAATCAAGGACGTAAAAAAAATGCAGCTGGTGTGACCAGGATTGAAGCAAGGAAGAGGCCAAGAAGGGTGACCAATGCAATGGGGCCAAATCACTGCATTGTTTAATGACTAAATCATGCCACCATAGTCACAATGAACATATACAATCCTTAAGTGACTAGTCCAACATTCATTTGCTTATTTTTCTGAGGTAAACAAGAAGGTCTTCATGCAGTCAAGTCCAAGCCAGAAGTGCTTATGGCCAGTGTCAAGAACTAGTCTTGCTGAGAGATTGGTTACATGAAGGAGACTTTAGAAAATAAATTAATATATCATGAAAAATGGGAGACAGGCTTATTACTGTTGGAGAAGAAAGTTAGAAATCTGGAATGGGGAAAGGCTAGACCATCCGTAAAGTTTAGATTACAACTGAAAGTATTGGAATAAACTCATGATTCTTAATAGAGAGATATATAAATAAATATAAAATCAAATGTACCTATAAAATATATATGCATATACATACATATTTCCTAGCTTTATCTATTAAGAGGGCCTAAAAGCAGTAAGACCCAAGTAGCAATGAGTATATAGAAAGTCTAGGTCTTAGTTTATGAATACCATTCTCTACTAAAAGAAATGGGTATTCCTTATAGAAATGGATGATTCTGAGTTTAAGACAACAAAAATACACACTGAATGTCTTAATTGGGACTGCTATAAGAATTCACTATAGACTGATAGCTTAAACAATATTCATTTCTCATTTTTCTGGAGGCTAGGAAGCCCAGGGTCAATGTGCAGGCAGGTCAGTGTCTGGCGAGGACTGGCTGTCTGTTTGTAGATGGCCAACTTCCCACTGTATCCTCCTATAGAGAGAAAGAAGAGAGCTCTGATCTCTATCTCCTTATAAAAGTACTCATACCATTCAGGAGGGCTCCATCCTCATGACCTAATCAACTCTCAAAGGTCCCCACCTACCAATACTATTCAATTGGGGATTAGAATTTTAACAGATGAATTTTGGGGGGATGTGAACAGTCCATAGCACTGGGCATGAAACAACTTTGGTTTTCTTTCAGAAAGAAGTGTTTAAAGAGAAATTATGACATGTCAAAGGTATATAGAAGTCAGCTTGAAGGGGCTTCCACTATGTCCCAAATCTGGGACAAATTGAACATCAAAATAATATTATTGAATTTTAATCCACTAATAAAGTAGAAATCCAGGAGTCTATGCTAATACAAATGAATTAATAGAGAGAAAAGAAACTCTTCCTAAGAGTAGAATCCCAAGTAACAAATTTATACGAAGGGATAGAATTATAAAATTACTATTTATCAACCATCATAGGAATAAGTGATTAAAGTATGAATCATCAATGATCCTAAAACTAATGGGTGGAAGCTTCATGAGAAATAGGATATCTTAATAGTCTTAAAGTATCTCCCAATGAAATATTAATTACAAAGGAAGACAATTACTTTACAGTGGAGAAACCTAGAAGATGCCAATTTAATCATGTGGTCATCGTTTACTTTGCCAATACTAGAACAATTCAATATTGTCTACCACCTATTAGGGTACTGAAAACATAGCATCATTTCTGTGATATTGCTGTCCAGAAATGCATGACCTAGATGTAATTATGAGAAAGTATTGAGTCAACGTTGATTTTCTGATTTGAGGGCTATAATGGTAGGGTTATATTGTAGTTTTTCTGGTTGTATGTCTGTGTGTGTGTATGTGTGTTTATACTTAAGTATTTAGGATAGTGGTAAATTGTGTGTACAAATTAATGCCAAATCTTTCATTTGAAAATAGTATGTGTTATTGTAACACGGAAGAGAGGCTAATAACATTAATGAGGTAAAATACTATTTTTTGAGAGATCTGGGATTTTTTTTTTTTTTGTATTACAACCTTTCTGTTAGTTTGAATTACTTATTCAGTAAAGTAAATCTGAAAAACAAAGCAAAACAGAAAAACAAAGATGGTCAACTCTGGTGTTTGCCTAAACCCAAACTAATGCCAATTTTGATTTTGTTCTGATACCAGAAAAGATGAAACTAACTACTTAACCTAGGAGCAGTAGACAATATCTCAGTTCTGGCCAAGGAGAGGAAGGAGCAATGAGCTTCAGAAGCCTTTGGGGAAAGATTCTCCTCCATTAAAAGAAGCCCTGGAGGGAGAAACTTTCTGCCTCATGATCTACTTGCTTCTCGCCCCCATACCCAAACCTGCCTTTGAATGCAATTGTATAGGTATGTGATTCTTGGAGCAGTTGCAGCCAGAGATAATCATGCGGTCAAGTGAATCTTAGAAATGCTAACCCAGAGCCCACATATTTTGACACTAAACCAAAACAGACCTTTCACAGTTAGAGAAAAACTAAAATTTGATTTCATGCTATTTCTAGTAAGATAATGTTACTCGCAACTGAAGTCATTCCTAACCAGCACAGATAACTATAGGCACAACACTAGTGACTTCCAAAAAGGACTTGGTGGAAACATATGAGCCATCACTCTGGAAAAGCGTAACCTGAGTTGGTATCGAATAAACTGTGTGCAGGATTTCCTGTGCAGAATGATCGACTTACTTAAAATGTGGCCTTCTAGACACCAAGATTGGTTAGAGTCTTTAAGAAAACAGCTAGGCATTCTGTCTACGTATATCTCATTGCTTTAAAATGTTGTGGGAATTCTGAGTACTTTATTGAAACAATGTGAAGAACACACTGAGCTTTGGGAAGCCAAGGTGGGCAAATCGCTTGAGGTCAGGAGTTGGGACCATCCTGGCCAACATGATGAAACCCCATCTCCGCTAAAATTACAAAAAAATTAGCCGAGCATGGTGGTAGGCACCTGTAATCCCAGCTACTAGGGAGGCTAAGGCATGAGAATCGCTTGAATTTGAGAGGTGAAGTTGCAGTGAGCCGAGTTTGCACCAGTGCACTCCAGCCTGAGTGATAGAGAGAGACTCAGTCTAGAAAAATAAGATAAAGTAAAATAAAATACACTCTGAGAACACTTGCATGAGGCCAGATTCAGTTTTTCACCTGCAGTCCATGTATCCTGTGCAGGGACATTCAAGAAACACCTCCAAAATTTTTGTAGTAGGATCACTATTGCCTGAATATTAGGAATGTACTTTCATGCCAGGAGGGGGTCATCTGTGAAGACCCAAGTGTTTTTACTGAATTTTTGTGAATTAATTTTTCCTCCTCTCATTTTTGAGTAAACTTCATATAAACTTAAACTGTCTCATGTTCTCACATAACCAGTTAAAACATTAGACCCGATGTTATTTATTTTAAGGATTCACATAACCAGTAGTGAAAGACAGGCAGCTACTGTGTGGCATCTTGGAATTAGCATAAGAAAACAGAGCAAATCTTTCTAATAATAGAACAAATCTATAATAAACTCTTCAGTTGAGAGGAAAATGTGGTGTGACTCCACACAGTAAATTCTCTTGGGAAAGTAGAGATTCTTCTTTATTTTATGTATTTTTTTATCCAAAGCAATTTTATATCAATAAACCAACTTTTACCTGGATGATATGGCTGGCATGTGGCAGGGCTCACGCTCAGACACAGGATGTTATGGCACTGACTCTGATACTCCTTTGACTTCATAACTAATGATGCTTATAATTTATTCATTAAACTTTGCTTAAAAGTATTAAGCAAAAATTGTTAAGTTGTTAACAATTGCTCTGTATCATGTGACATACCACTTAATGTTCTATATATTTGTATATATTGACTTATTGTCATAAAAATGTTTTGTAATAGCCACTATCATCTCTATTGAATGGATGAAGATGTTGTTAAATAAAAATCTTTAAACAAATTAAATTTAAGCAGCCCCCAAACCAGAAAAGGTTCCCAGTAACTTTAGGGCTGCCACTGGTTGAACAATATTTACGGACAGAAAAAGGAAATGAGATAGAGAGACAGCTTGCTAGCTGTTCAGTTGCTCTAATTTGATGTTCTCAGTTATTACAAAAGCAAATTCCTAAGTTAGGGTTTCAGTTTGTTTATGTACCGAGTTAAGATGCAGCTTGTTACATAGGACTTATATGGAGGCTTCTAAAGCCTAAATTTAGATTTGCTTAAAAATTATTTCCTTTTGGTCAGCCTCTTAATTTTGAGGGATTGATCAAAACTTCAAACATTGATGTCACTCTCTGTTATTATTATAAATGGACATATATGGTCTTAGCTCCCACTGGGCAATAACAGAACAGTGGGGTTTGCGTGGTGGCAACAAGAAAACAGAACGATAAAAACCAAACCAAAACAACAACAAAAAAACTGATTGGTCAAGATAAGGCCACCTCAGGCTATTTCTCTGCAAAGTAAAAATAGAGGAGGCTCTCTTATGCTCACTCAGGCAGACAGGAATCTCCTGTTTTCAGGAAGAAAAAAAAGATACATTTTGAGATCTCTCTGCTTTCTTAAAGTTTCAGTTTGATTATGTGGTATTTAGCATGAGTCACTTCATTTTTGTTTAATTTGCTGGGGCCCCCTTCAGAAGCCCAGTCTGAAACAATGGCTCCCCATTATTTTGTTTAACAATTTCTTCCTTTTGGTCAGGTTCTCAGCTAAGTGAGATTGTGAATAAACCTTAGGCTATTAATGCTACTCTGAGTTAACCATAATTTTGGGGTTTTGGTCTCCACATGTCATTCATAGGTTATGATGTTCTCATCATCACATATTTCTTTGGGATTTTGTCATTCCAGTACTAGAGAGATCATTTGACACTCTTCAGATGGCTACAAGCACACATTAAAACTTTTGAGAGAATACAGTATGCCCAGCGGATTATTATGATTCTTAGGTGGATAATAACAAGAGTTTGGAATACGCTCCTTAGCCAGGATCTCTGTGAAGCAAACCAGGAAAAAACAAAAAGATAAAAAATGGTCCAAAGAGTCTACCTGTTTTAACCAAGCAGCTTGTTTATTAATCCCCTTCAATGGGGTCTCTGTAATACCAGATGAGTATCAGTAACTGCATAGATTTTTTTCTGTTTAACCACTAGGTAAGCCAGAGAAATTATATTCTCCAGTACTACTCTAACAAGAGAATTTTAAAAGTCTGTTGTGCAACCATAACTTTTGCATTACAATCTACTGTGGAGCCAATTGTGAGGAATAACCTTTGAATCATTGCTTCATTTACATTTACTCCAAGCCATAGGGGGCAAAAAGTGACTTAACAAACCGATGTCCATTCAGAAAGATTAATGACCCCTGGCAATGTTATTTTTCACCTATGACGTAAGTTAAGAGAAGTGGACCAATGTTCTGTTTCTGATTGATTATACAGTAATAAAGACACCATTAAAATTCTTAGAACATTGGCCCTTCAGGTTCCATCCATGAAAGCATAAGGTTTTCAGTGCATAAGTTTCACTCTGAAATCCTCTATAAATAAAAGTATACCCCATGAGTGCACACAAGGCCTCTTTTTCAGTTCCATTATTCATGGATGCATTACTTTAAATAGTGAAATTTGCAGTTTCTTTTCAAGAATCTAAGGCAGAGTTATTACAGATTTCAAGAGCACTATTATCCTAGCACATAAGTCAGTTTTCGAAGACACTCCATTTGGGATGTTGGTGCAAATCTGTTCTGTAATATACTTATTGGTCTAGGTTCTTATATAGAATGACTAGGTTAAATTTAAAAAGATTATGAGAACAAATCCGTCTAGGTATCTTACCAGTAGTACAATTTGAACAACAGTTACATTAGCGATCTTGCCAAAGTTACGGGCTGAACTAAATGATTCTTTAGATCATGCACAGATCCAGGTTTGGCGTGAAAGATTCAACTCTTCATCAATTTACCCACAGATGCTAGTGACTGCAAAATTCTAACGACAGCACTATCCTGCCAAGCCAAAGAGACGGGCATAAGCAAGGAAAAAAATCAGATGGGCAACAGTTTCATGATGGCAGAGAAGTCTTGATCTGTGATCTTGGAAAAGCTGTCCATCTATAATGCTGTCTGCTTTGGGGGAGAAACTCTCCTGGTTAGCTTTACATTAAGGTCTCCCACTGATGTACAGTTCCAAGAATCTGAGTAACCCTTTTAAGTTGTGAGATGCAGACCTAAGGTTTGAGGCCCCCAAGGGTTTTGTTTTTCGGTTTGTGTGATAACAAAACTTTGTATGGTCCCTTTCAATGGGGTACAAGGGCAGGCTTTCTTTAATGTAATTTATAGAAGACCTAATCTCCAGATTTTAGATCATAAGAGGTTTGATTATCCTTGATCAGTGGATCACAGAATACTTCTCTTACCTAACGAAAATATGCTTTGATATAACGCAATAAAACCTTGAAGCATTTAGTCATATTAGAGTTCAGGAGAGCAGGAGATACATGACATTCTATTATTAGGAACATAGGCCATAATGTGACTATACGTGGTCAACTTACATTTTATTGGAAATGAATGTTATTTCCATCCATTGGCAGTGCCTTTGACCAAGGAAATCCAGTTAATTCAGTTTGCTTTACCTAATACTGTTGCATTTGTAATTCCTTATTTAACTGTTTTACAACTTGTACAGTGAAACAAGTACTTCTATTGCTGGAGATTTCTCCAGGCATGCCCAATGAGCAAAACATATTTTCTAATAGCCTTTTAACTGTTTTTATAGCATCAGCCTTCATGCATGAAAAAGATCCTATACAACGAGAAAACATGCATTGAAATGGCAATTGAATGAAATCCCTCTATTAATGTTCAAATGACCCATCAGGTAGCAGAAATGAACCAAAAATTTTCATTGAATTTCAAGGATTATAGATTTGACAAGCCAAACATGGGTCATAAACATTGTAGCGATTTTAGAACAGTCACTACACAATTTTTTTTCATAATTTTGATAATTTTATACCTTCCATGGTGAGTCATGGATTGGAGAGCTTTTAGTAGTGAGAGCTTTAATGACTCAGTAAAACGAGAAAGCTGTCCAGGCTCTTCATGAATTAACATTTAACATTTGATTTACATAATTTTAAATATCAATTTTGAGTCTTTAAATTGGGTACACAGAACTGTTTATTAAATGGGCTATCATAGGTCATTTGACTTGGATCATGAAGTTTATTTAAATCACTTAACAACTTCAGGATTGCTGGACTTAGCATAAAAATCTGCCTATTTCCTTCATATTTAATTCATTCTTGTTCTTCTTGATGTTGGGTTAGTTTTATAAACCATGTGGTCTCTTCATTAGAGTTCTGGGAAATCTTACACAGTCCAATTGCATAATCTTAAGATTATTTAAAAAACTGTATTTATCAGATTCCCTTCCATCCTTTCTTTCTATAAGTCTCCTTGAACAAGAAGCAATTTTCGACTGTAGTTGACTGCAAATGCTTTTAGAGAAGAAGTAAAACCACTGTGGATGACAGTGACTTAGACTGTCCAAGGTTAAAATCTGAGACTTAATTATAACCAGCACTTGACAAGGAAATTTGGTTATTTCTGTGATAGAAAGCATTTTAACATGGTAACCAAAATTATGTTCATGTTAGATTTATAGAAATCCTATGCTTTTTTAGAACACTCATATCAATAATATACCAGTAAATATAATCCTAAAAATTTAGCATCAGTTATCATTTGGTGATGCTTTCCATGTAATCTAAAATGTTAAATTAGCCCTATTAGTTTAGTATCTCTATTTCACAAGGTGAGAAACACATCTTTTATTGCTGCTGGGGAGCCAACTGGAAAATACCAAAGTCAAATCAAGGTTAAGAAAATGACTTAATTTAGAATTTGATTTTGTGCAATCTGTCAAAAAATCCAATATTTCAAACACTTGGTCAAAATAGGATCACAGATCACTGTGAAATCATACCCATCCATTTAATGAGAGTGATAACAAAAGGAATTTAAAAGTAAATATAGTAAGTTATATAGTGGTGGAAAAACCTTAACTCTTTGACAGAAAGGACTTAGTTTCTTTGTCATCAAAACTTAATATAAACAACATAAAGCACAGGGATTCATGTTGATAAAACACAGAATATTTTTTGCTTTGGCCAGTTACTTAAAAGGTTAAAAGAAAAGACTTTCACTATTTTCTATGAATAGCAGATCAATACTCCAGGAAAATCTTGTTGCTTTAATAGAGACCAAATTCCAGTTTTGTATTGTGTATTTTTTATATTAATGCTCAATTTTTAGAAAAAAAAACTTTAAATAATTCCCTTTTAATTTTAGCCAGCATAATCACACATAAAATTCCTTTTACAATATTCATCTTCCACACATCTTTTCTCTTTCTCACTTTGCAACCATCATTCTATGTTAGAACAAAAACTAACTTTATTTTTTCCTAACCTAAAACACACCTACCATATAAGCTTCATTTACCAAAAATATATCTTACTTTCCTCATATAAGGAGTTATTTTTTAATGCTAATAACATTACCTTTTAGTGAAAACTTAAGAAGTAAAAAGTTTTGAACTATTTTATATCACCGTTTTGTAGACAAGAACCATTTTATAAGTTGCAGAAATATGTTTTCTTGTAACACATGTTTTCATGGTTATTAACAGACCCAAATATATTCATATTTTCTGTATCATATAAAAGCAAGATGTTGATGCTGCAGTTGAACGTTTGTCCCCTAAAACCTCATATTGAAATCTGATTCCCACTCTTGGAGGTGTGGCCTAATGGGAGGTGTTTGTATCACGGGGGTGGATTCCTCATGAATGGCTTGGTGGTGTCCTTGTAGCAGTGAGTGAGTCTCACTCTATTAATTCCTATGAGAGCTGGTTGTCATAGTATAAAGAGCCTGGCACCTCCCAACCCTTTCTCTTGCTTCCTCCCTCATCATGTTATCTCTGCACATGCCAGCTCCCCTTTTGCCTTCTTCTGTGTGTGGAAGCAGCCTGAGACTTTCATCAGATGTCCAATATGTCAGCAGAATTAGGAGCCAAATGAACTTTTACCAAAAATTACCCAGTCTCAGGTATTCCTTGATAGCTATATAAAATGGACTAAGACAGTCAAAATAGATATATTCTAAACCTGCATTCAGCAATTAATGTTTCAATATTTTGAACTACTTAGGGATGACTCAGACATTTAATGAGTATCTGTTACTTATTCTAACATGATGTTAAGACTTCAATTTAATGAAAAATAATTTTGAAACTATCACATGTTTATCTATAAAATTTTATCTCTTTCCAACAAGGAGTTAAGTCAAAGGACTATTGCCCTTTTCTTGATTAATCTGTGTGACTATAGTTCTAAGCAATTGTTAGCTAGTTTGCTCGTTGTCATTTCTATCTTACAATTTTAAACATTTTTCCAAACTGGGGTAAATAAAATGCACTGGTTTGGGGCCCTGTAATGTTGGAGGACCAGTAGAGATCTCTTTGATCCATACAATCTTTGATAGATTTAATGTTTGTTTGAATCTCATCTCTGTTCGCTCTACTTATCTACTTATCCCATTTTTATAGCCATCTAAACATTTTTTAACCTAAATTTGAGTTTTCAAACTGATAGCTTAAGTAAAACAAGCTAGAAAGTTAACATCTTAATGGCACAAAGCTGAGACTTTAGGTCTAAATAACATCATTTGCCCAAGCCAAGGAATAAGAGTATAGGTAAAGTCCCCAATAATACAAGATGGCCAGTAAAAGGACCTTAATCAAAGGTAAAAACTGTTATCTAAATTTAAACTAATGCATTTTCTATTGTATGTGTTTCTAATGACTTAGTCCTCTGACTTTTCCCTGTGGTGCAGAGAAGCAGACATCCTTACAAATGAAGATTTCCTTTATAGATGTATATTTTTGCCAAAGTGTTTCAAAATAGCCAGCTGTATGTCAGCAAAGTTTATTTAGTTCACCAGGAAGACTTTTTACCTCATCTAAAATTATCGAGGAAAAGGCGGAGCTCATTAACAAACAGGGCAAATATAACATCCATTATGCCTGGATTCAGCATGGATATCTCTGATAAACAGAATCAAATCTACTTTACCTGAGAATGTGTCTTTGATAAACATTTTATACAATGGGTTACTTTACTTTTTTGTCTTCAGTGTAGCATAGTAAGCCAAAAGTCTAGCAGATTTTATATTACTTATTAATTAGTAATGTAAGGCTTTTAATTTGCCTTTTGTCAAGTTTTTCAAAAGAGGCAATAAACATTTTGAAATATTTTAGAAGCTTCTACACATCAATAGGTATCTCAGAATGAGACTAATTCAGGAGCTCTTATTTTTAAATGCACTTCTTAAAGTGTAGTGTTGTTCATTTGGAATGTTTTACATTCTGACCATGACAATTTTAAATTATCATTTTAGTAATATTTCATCACTCTTATAAGAATTTGCTACTTCCAGGGCCAAGAACTTATTCATGTAAAGGTAGGCATAGTTAGAAGGTGAAATACTTTGTTCTTCAGAAATTAAGAATTCTATATTTTTGTAGAATCTTGGCTTTGACTCTGAGATCCCCTGGATGAACTTATCCAATGCTTTTTTCCTTATGTAACTGTACAAGAAAAACTAAGAAAAAAAAAAATAGAGCTCAAAGTATGTGTGAATTTCTGAAAGCCAGAGTTTGCACCCCCTGCATTTATTGCCATTTACTGCCAGTTTCTGTCTGACCCAGTCAGACATTTGAGGACTGTGGATCCAAGTTCAGTTATTTATTGAATCCAGTTCAATTCTTGAGCCAGTCCAGTTTCTGCTGTGACTTACAAATCCAGTCAAGATAAAAAATTTGTTCAAATAAGCTCAGATAGATCAAAACACAAATCCATGGAACTTCAGAATCCAAGTGAGAGCTGACTCATAATTCCCCATTGCTTCAAGACACCAATGGGCACAATGGACCTGGTGGATACTTTGTTTGCTCACTCAATGATTGGTCCTAAGGCTTGGTGGAAGATCTAGCTTAAAACCTACTTCTGACACCAATTTGATATTTAAAAAGCAAAAATTTAACTTTTTTTTTTTTTTTTTTGCGACAGTCTTGCTCTGTCACCCAGGCTGCAGTGCAGGGGCGCGATCTTGGCTCACCACAACCTCCACCTCCTAGGTTCAAGCGATTCTCCTGCCTCAACCTCCTGAGTAGCTGGGACTACAGGTACCAGCCACCATGCCCAACTAATTTTTGTATTTTTAGTAGAGACGGGGTTTCACCATATTGGCCAGGCTGGTCTCGAATTCCTGACCTTGTGATCAGACCACCTCGGTTTTCCAAAGTGTCGGGATTACAGTCCTGAGCCACCATGTCCAGCCAATTTAGCATATTTTAATTGAGAAAAGAACGATTCAGGAATCAGGCAGTCTCCAGAAACCAGAGTAGGTTCAGAATGGCTCTGGGGCTGCCCATGGTTGTATAACATTTATGGAAAAAAAATGGCAATGAGGTAGAGAAACAGCTAGTTGGCTGCTCAGCTGCTGTGATTGACTGAGATTCAGCTATTACAAAAGCAAATTCCTAAGTTAGGTTGTCAGTTTGTTTATGTACTGAGTTATGTTATAGTTTATTAGATGTGACTCACACAGAGGCTTCTGAAACCTCAATTTAGTTCAATTTAACAGAGTAAGGTGTTTATAAATAGTATGTACAAGTTAAAATAGTTATTTAATAGCAAAGCTGAAATTCAAACTTAGAATGTCTGGCTCTAGAATCCACACTTTTAGCTACAAAGCCTCCTTAACAACCAAATGGCAATTTTAGGCCTAAGATACCTGGCTCTATATAAAGTCTATCATTCCCTTTGCTGTCTACACTCCTACTTTCTTTATGTTCTAGCATGCTAAAACTGCAAGGAATCCTTAGTGTTCAATACTACTCTGATTTTATATAGAAAGTTAATTAGTTCATAATAAAACCATGGTTTCTAGCTCCTGGTTGGTTAATTTTTAGATTCTGAATCTCTTTAAGTCTTCTTTTTCTTTCTTTGTAGATCTTGAATGAACAGCAGAAAATATTGAGGACCTCATTATTTCTTCTCCCTGAATTCAAGTATCTAGTTAGAATCTTCACTACTGTGCAATTCTTTGTCATTTTTGTTGTTTTCCAGGTGGTACACTGGTTCTGACTACTCCCTTTAAACTGATAGTCTCACAAACAAGGTATTTCAGGCCATATTCTTTCACTAAACCCGGAGGAATTAGAGAACTATTCCAAGAGGAAACTTTGCCCACTGTGTTTCTCCCTGTGACCTTTATGGATGGGATGTACTTGGTTAACTTGTCTTCTCAGAGAAGTTGAGGAAAGGCAGTGATGGTGAGATACTATGGCCATTTCCTAGTCATTTGATTTCACTGTTCCATGAGGTCTGAAAATTCTACACAACTTTTACATAATTTCATAAATATGCCAGGATTAAGCCCAGATTACTCCTTATCTATTTAGAGATGCACTATCCCAAACCTTACAACTGCAGATTATTGACTCTTCCCAATCCCTGCATTCTCATAATAGTCAGTGATTCCTTTCCGTTCACACATCCCCTCATTTCTCCCCTCCAACATCTTGCCTTCTGTCTTCTGAAATCTTGAATGCGTATAATAGTGCATAATACTTAATATCTATTGAGTTTCTACTGTGTGCTCATAAATGAGTGTTAGCAAGTTTAATAACTTGCTCACATTTACACAGCTATTAAATGACAGAATCTGGGAATAGGGTGGTTTCAGAAGGAAGAATCCATTGAAAAGCACTCTTCTTACATTATCTTCAACAGCTCCTAAGGTTTGCAAGCCTAGTATATTCTCAATTCTCTTCTTAGAATGTTTTCTGTATTTCCTGCATTTCACCGAGTTCAGTTATGAAGACACTATTTCATCTGCAGTCCCCTAAAGCTGTTCATTCGTCCTTATAATTTGGAGGTTGGGTTCATGTCCTCTCCGATTCCCAGACATGTTCCCAGGAATTATTTCCTGGCCACCTTTTAAAAATGTCAGATTCTTAGGGGTCTTTTCTATTTAACTGCACTATGGTACTTATTTATCAACCTCCTGAGCACTTCGCATGATTGGTAGTTTTGGCATATGATCCTGTCATCTTCTCTTCAAAGTCTGCTTTTATATCCTTCAAAACACTCTGAGGAGTCTGCCAGCATTGTTACCATTCTCCAATACCCACAGGCAGAGGATTTCTGGTACTCAGTGAGGTGAAGTGCTCATAAGATACTCCTTCAGATGAGTAGTGTAAAGCCTAGACACAGTATAAAAAACAACCACTTAAAAGCACTTGAAAATATCTAATAACAGACAGAAGCCAGTAAAGAGTTTATTCTTTAAAAATTCCAACTGAAAATGGTAATAATTGCAAGTTTGTGCCTTTGTTACTGCAGGGCACACTTCATTACTGTGGCAGCAGAAAACCACTGCCTTACTAGCTTAAGATGTCAAAAAACCAAATCTAGTTTTGGAAGAGAATTGGACCTAAAATCTGACTGTACACTATGTGGAAATTCTTGACTGATCTTGCATACTGGTGGGAGACCCAGGAGACTCAATGAAAATGCAATTAAATATGCAAAAGGATAGAACTGTACTGTGTGAAAGCTATGAGTCTGCTAATTTTGTAAAATAAATGCATTTTCCAAATATGTAGCTCTCATGGTGAAAATATGAAGGCTTACTTACAGGAGACAGAGACTGAAAAAAAAATAAGAAAAGCTGAAAAATAGTGGGGAAATTTTCAGAAATCAAGGGAATTGAGAAAGGGTAAACTGAAAAACCTGAGTAGAAGCACCACCCAAATCTTTGTTGATGATTTAGTAAATTATAAACATAAAGGGGGAACCTCAAGAGAACCAGGCTAAAATAGCAGCAGCTTGAAGCTAGAAGGAGTGTGTAGAGATTTCAGCTGCTATATGCCATGGAAGAGATAATGGTTGCAGTCTGGGTTCAAGCGAGTGAACTACCTACTAGAACAAAAACATAAAAATAATCATCATCAGAATAATACGAGAGGATACAAAATAGGTATACAATAGTATCTTTAACTATCTGGTTTAAAAACCAAACAAAAAACATAGAAACAGTGTGTGATTCATACACAGTGTGATCTATACCCAGAAAAAAAGTCACAGTCAATACAAACCAACATTAAGCATGTCCATATGTTATATTTAGCAGAGAAAAAAACGTCAAACTATATACTGGGAATACATTTTTAAAAAGCGTTGCCTTGGCTATTCAGGCTTTCTTTTGATTCTCTATGAGTTTTAGAATAGTTTTTTTTTTTTTTTTAATTATGTGAAAAATGGCATTGTTAGTTTGACAGGAATTGCATTGAATCTGTAGATTGCTTTGGGCCATGTGGACATTTAAATGGAATTGATTCTTCCAACCCAGGAGCATGAAATGCTTTTACATTTGTTTGTGTCATGTCTGATTTCTTTCAGCAATGTTTTGTCATTCTCTTTGTAGAGATCTTTTATCTCCCTGTTTAGCTGTAGCCCTAGGTATTTTATTTTTGTGTGTATGGCTATTGTCAATGAGACTGTATTCTTCATTTAGTTCTTAGATTCAACTTTATTGGTATATGGAAACGCTAATGATTTTTGTTTGTTGATTTTGTATCTTGATACTTTGCTGAAGCCGTTTATCAGATATAGGAATTTTTGGCAGAATCATTGTGGTCTTTTGGCATAGAATCCTATCACTAGTGAACAGAGATAATTGATTGCTTCTTTTCTTATTTAATTGCTTCTTTTCTTATTTGGAGGCTTTTTTCTCTTGTCTAATTGCTCTGACTAGGGTTTTAGTATTATGTTGAATAGGGCTGGTGAGAGTGGACATCGTTGTCTTGTTCTAGTTCTCAGCAGAAATGCTTCCAACTTTTCCCATTCATAGCTAAGGGAACTCTAAGCAAAAAAATAAATAAATAAATAAAGTTGGAGGCATCACATTACCCAACTTCAAACTATACTACAATGCTACAGTAACAAAAACGTCATGGTACTGGTACAAACACACACACACAAGTCAGTGGAGCAGAATAGAGACCCCTAAAATAAAGCTGCACACCTAAAACTGACTGATCTTTGACAAGACTGACAAAAATAAACAATAAGGAAAAGATATTCTATCAATAAATGACCCTGGGAAACTGGCCAACCATATGCAAAAAAATGAAACTAGACCATCATCTCTCACTCTGTACAAAAATTAACTCAAGATGGATCAAAGACTTACATGTAAGACCTCAAGGATAGAAATCCTAGAAGAAAACCTAGGAAATGCTCTTCTAGCCTTTGGCCTAGACAAATAATTGATGACTAAGTCATGAAAAGCAAATGCAACAAAACCAAAAATTGACAGTTGCGACCTAATTAAACTAAAGAACTTCTGCACAACAAAAGAAACAATCAACAGAGTAAAAGTAAAGAGACAACCTACAGAATTGGAGAAAATATCTATAAACTATGCATCTAATAAAGGACTAATATCCAGAATCAATAAATAACATAAACAAATACATAAGAAGAAAACAAATTACTCCATTAAAAAGTGGGCAGAGGTCTTGAATAGACACTTCTCAAAAGAAGACATCTAAGTGGCTGATAAATAATAATAATGACAGAATACAGAGCAAATGAGGGGCCTAAATAGATCATTAGGGACAGGAAAAATCCCCTGGTCTTCCATTGTCCCTGTTTCCCTTCTCTACCAAGAATGGAAACTTGGTTAGCAGGAGACCAGTTTGATTGACTGTGGTTGGAAATGGGGAACAAGGATTGAGCTGTGTGATAATATAATAGTGTATGAGGGATTTGCCAACAGTATATTTTACAATGAGATGTGTGGTCTCTATCAGATGGGGGTGGAAAAATGAAACAGGAAAGACAGAAGCATCCCCAAATTCTATAAACTAACCAGGGACAGAGCCCCGTTGTGCTCATTGCATGATCAGATTCCACAGGCTTCCAGATAATATGAAAACTGGACCCTATCTCTCACTCTGTATAAAAATTAACCCAAGATGCATCAGACTTAAATGTAAGACCTCAAAGATCAAAATCCTAGAAGAAAACCTAGAAAATGCTCAGCATCACTAATCATCAGAGATGCAAATCAAACCCGCAATGACATACCGTCTCACACCAGTCAGAATGGTTATAATTAAAAAGTTAAAATAATAACATGGTGGCAAATTTGTAGAGAAAAGGGAGTGGTTATACACTGTTGGTGAGAATGCAAATTAGTTTAGCCCCTATGGAAAGCATTTTGAAGATTTCTCAAAGAACTAAAATTAGAACTACCATTTGTCTCAGCAATCCCATTACTACGCTCAAAAGAAAATAAATAAATCATTCCACCAAAAAGACACTTGCACTTGTATGTTTATTGCAGCACTGTTCATAATGACAAAGACATAGATTTGATGCAGGTGCTCATCAATGGTGGATTGGATAAAGAAAATGTGATAAGACGTACACCACAGAATACTCCACAGCCATGAAAAAGAAAGAAATCAAGTCCTTTGCAGCAACATGGTTGCATTTGGAGGCCATTATCCTAAATGAATTAAAGCAGGAACAGAAAATCAAATACCGTGTGTTCTCATTCATAAGTGAGAGCTAAACATTGGGTATACAATGGACACAAAGATGGAATAATAAACTCTCAGAATTCCAAAAGGGAAGAGTGAAGAAGGGGAACAAGGATTGAAAATACCTATTGGGTACTATGTTTGCTAATTGGGCAACAGAATCATTAGAATCTCAAACCTCAGCATCATGCAGTATATCCATGTAAAAAACCTGCACGGCTATTCCCTTAATCTAAAATAAAAAAGAAAATAAATCATAGCATAATATTAAACTGGGATCTAAAGTAGTATCTCATAGAGTAGCAACACATTTTCCTATTAGTAAATTTGAGCATTGTTTTATGTATTTCTGGCCATTAGTATTTGCTATTGAATAGTATCCACTCACATATTTTTGTCAATTTTTATTTTGGGATTTTTGTTTTGTTATCTTTTCTTTATGATTTTGTCAAGCTTGCAAGATATCATTGTTTTTATTTTGTTTTTGTTTTAGAGTTTGTTCTGTTGCTCAAGGTAGAGAACAGTGTGGCATGATCATTGCTCACCATACCCTCAAATTCATGGGCTCAAACAATTATTGCAATCAGTCTCCCATGTAGCTGGGACTACAGGTGTACACCACCATACCTGGCTAAGTTTTAAAAAAAAATTGTAGAGATAGAATCTCGATATGTTGCTCAGCATGGTCTCAAACTTTTGGCCTCAAGTGATCCTCCTGGTGGTGGGATTACTGTGCCTGGCCCCAAGATCATTATATATATAGATCATAATACATTGTCTGTCAAATGTATTTGTAATCTCTACTTTTTCTATATTATGTAGTCCACCGTGTCATTTTCTTTTTATAGATTTTGGAGTTTCCATTTTAATGAAGAAAGTTTTTCTCAAATCCTGGATTATATTTTCAGTTTCACAAGTTATTTATTATAATTTTTATTCTTCTTTTTAAATCTTAACTTTTTAATCCATTTAGAATTGAATTCTAGAGTATGATATAAATTGGAAACTAATTTGAATTTTCTTCAGGTGAAGAGCCAGTTGAGCTAATGTCTTGGATTAAATAAATCAACTTATTTCTACTAAGTGGATAAAAGGAAGTAAAAATATGCTCAAAGAATTAAAGAAAAGAATAACTTTAATAAATGAAGAGAAGATCTCTGCAGAGAAGCAGAACCTATATAAAGCCGTGAATGGTAATTCTGCAACTGAAAACTACAAAAAGAGAATACATGTTTACAAGATAGGATCAACAGATCCCAGGTGTTACATTTGAAAGGACAATAAGGTGAATGAAATACACCTGGAAATGAGATAATGGGCTGTATCATTGTATTACCCATTTCTGACAGGTTCAGAATAGAGTAGCTGTCTAAGCTGCTGAGTGATGTCTGGAAATATACAAACTTTACTGCTTACCAAGACTCAGTCTACTTATATTAGAAACAGTTTGAACTAGTACTCTGTGTCATTCAATTGCTTGGGAAGACATAAGGTATTTTATGTACAAAGATTTAGGAAGTAAATGGTAGAGTTAATATTACTTAGTATTGTACAGTTGAGTGTTTGTTGTAGAATGTGTTATTAGCCCCAACCTATCACCTTTCGCTGTAACTGTGTTCTTTGCTCTTTGGTTTTGTAGTATATTTATACCAAGGAAAATGGATTGGAGGAGTACATTTCTACCCTTAGTCTTGGCATGAGATTTAGTTTGGCCAAGTAAGATGTTTACAAAATTCAAGCAAGCAAAATTGTTTAAAATGTTTGCATATGAAGCTTGCTTGCTCTTGTGCTTCCACCATTTCCTTGAGAAGAACATGCCTGAGATGGCTCATGATTACTGGGAGGAGGATGAAGGCACATGAGCAGAGCTGTCTTAGTTAAGTTGCCCTAGCCAATACCAATCTAGAGAAGTCCGCAATCCAACTTTCAGATGCATGCATGAATCCGGCCATGGGAAAAGGATTCCCTATTTAATAAATGGTGTTGGGAAAACTGGCTAGCCATATGCAGAAAACTGAAACTGGAGCCCTTCTTTATACCTTATACAAAAATTAACTCAAAGATGGATTAAAGACTTAAACATAAGACCTAAAACCATAACCATCCTAGAAGAAAACCTAGACAATACCATTCAGGACATAGTTATGGGCAAAGACTTCATGAGTAAAACACCAAAAGCAGTGGCAATAAAAGCCAAAATAACAAATAGGATCTAATTAAACTAAAGATCTTCTACACAGCAAAAGAAACTATCATACAGAGTGAACACTGTACTCCAGCTTGAGCAACAGAACAATACTCTTAAACAAAAACAAAATAAAAACAATGATATCTTGCAAGCTTGACAAAATCATAAAGAAAAGATAACAAAACAAAAATCCCAAAATAAAAATTGACAAAAATATACGAGTAGGTACTATTAAATAGCAAATACTAATGGCCAGAAATGTATAAAAAGATGCTCAAATTTACTAACAGGAAAATGTGTTGCTACTCTATGAGATACTACTTTAGATCCCAGTTTAATATTATGCTATGATTTATTTTCTTTTTTATTTTAGATTAAGGGAATAGCCATGGAGGTTTTTTACATGGATATACTGCATGATGCTGAGGTTTGAGATTCTAATGATTCTGTTGCCCAATTAGCAAACATAGTACCCAATAGGTATTTTCAATCCTTGTTCCCCTTCTTCACTCTTCCCTTTTGGAATTCTGAGAGTTTATTATTCCATCTTTGTGTCCATTGTATACCCAATGTTTAGCTCTCACTTATGAATGAGAACACACGGTATTTGATTTTCTGTTCCTGCTTTAATTCATTAGGATAATGGCCTCCAAATGCATCCATGTTGCTGCAAAGGACTTGATTTCTTTCTTTTTCATGGCTGTGGAGTATTCTGTGGTGTATATCTTATCATATTTTCCTTTTTATTCCACCACTTTTTAATTATTATACTTTAAGTTCTAGGGTACATGTGCACAATGTGCAGGTTTGTTACATATGTATACTTGTGCCATGTTGGTGTGCTGCACCCATCAACTCGTCAGCATCCATCAACTCATCATTTACATCAGGTATAACTCCCAATGCCATCCCTCGCCCCTCCCCCCTCCCCATAATAGGCCCTGGTGTGTGATGTTCCCCTTCCCGAGTCCAAGTGATCTCATTGTTCAATTCCCACCTATGAGTGCAAACATGTGGTGTTTGGTTTTCTGTTCTTGTGTCTTATCACATTTTCTTTATCCAATCCACCATTGATGAGCACCTGAGTCAAATCTATGTCTTTGTCATTATGAACAGTGCTGCAATAAACATACAAGTGCAAATGTCTTTTTGGTGGAATGATTTATTTATTTTCCTTTGAGTGTAGTAATGGGATTGCTGAGACAAATGGTAGTTCTAATTTTAGTTCTTTGAGAAACCTTCAAACTGCTTTCCATGTAGGCAACCTACAGAAGGGGAGAAAATTTTTTGCAATCTATCCATCTGACAAAGGGTTGATATCCAGAATCTACAAACAACTAACAAATTTACAAGAAAAAAAAAAAAAAACCTTTCTTGCTTGCTTTCTTTTTCTTTCCTTCCTTCCTTCCTTCCTTTTTTTCTTTTTTCTTTTCTTTTCTTTTCCTTTCCTTTACTTTTCTTTCTTTCTTTCCTTCTTTCATTGACAGGTAACATTGAATATATTTGCCATGTACAAAATAATGTTTTGAAGTATGTAGACATTATGTAATAGCTAAATCTAGCTAATTAACATATGCATTACCTCACATAATTATTATTTTTGTGATGAGAACATTCTACATTCATTCTTTACATTCTTCAAGAATACAATATGTTGTTAACTATAGTTACCATGTTGTACAATAGATCTCTTGAACTTATTCCTTCTACCTAACTGTAATTTTGTATTCTTTAATCAGCATCTCCTGAACCCTCCCCTCCTCCAAACTACTCCAACCCTTGTTAACAATTATTTTACTCTGTACTTCTATGAGCTCAAAAATTTTTAGATTTCTATTGTTTTAACACACTGAGTCTTAAGGCAGTTTGTTCCAACAACAGCTAAATGACGAGTATTTAAAATGTGTCAGGCGATGTGCGAGACGATTTACATATATTATCTTGTGTAACATTTTTGAGTATTTTGACACGCTGATGAAGTAGATGTTAGAGATTTTTTTTTTAAATTTAACAATACATTTTCAGATGAGGAAATATGGACCCCAAATGCTTTTTTACTTTCCAACGTTACAGAGCTATAAAGAAGTGAAGCTCTAGTATTCAAATTTAGGCAGCCTGTGTCAGATATTCTAAGTACATAAGAATTTGTCAAATTGGTCTTGTCTGTTAGAGATTTTTCTATCTCTAAATTGTCAAGATTGCACGCTGAGAAAAAGAACCAAAAATAAACTATGTTTTAGAAATATAGAACGTTTCAAAATATGTTGTAACAAGAAATTTCTTTTTAATCTTTCTCTCTTCCTACACCACTGACATATACAAAACACCTTAATAAAAATGCTTAAAGTAATGAAATACCAACTTATGTGTTTGCTTACATTCAGAATGAAAGTATGCCAGGAAAAACATATGCCTGCTGCTGTGGATGGATATTAGTTCCTGGACTTTCAGGATGCCTCCTACTAATTTATTTTCATCACAGGCAGTTTAAATTATACCCCCTCTCTTTTTTTAATCATTTAGCACTACTAACAAAAAGTAGAAGAAAAAAGTAAAAGTTTTCACTTCTAGAATTTCAAACATATGGTAAGATTGAGCAGATTCTGTGGGGTTGGATGGCAGGGGACCTGAACTCTTGACTTGCTCCTACCACTAAGTAACTATAATGTGCTGGCAAGCCTCTCCGCATCTCAGAGCTTTGATTTTCTTTTCAGTCAAGTGGAGTCACTATTAGCTCTGGGAGTCTATAAAACTCATTCGCTTATTCATTCCTTCAAAACTCAATTGCTATACACTAGCTATATGTCAGGTACCACACCCCTCATGGATGACAGAAGAAACAAGACAAGTCCTTGCGAGAATTCCCAGTTTGAGAAATAGGGATGGAGCCAATGAGTACATAGTTCCTGAAAAATACCGTAAGTGTTTATTATTCTTTCCTCAAAAGAATTGCAGCAAAAACAAAAATGGACAAGTGGGACCTAATTAATTAAACTAAAGAACTTCTGTAGAGCAAAAGAAACTATCAACAGAGTAAACAAACAACCAATAGAATGGGAGAAAATATTTGCAAACTGTGCATCTAACAAAGGACTGATATCCAGCATCTATAAGAAACCTTCACAAATTAACAAGCAAACAAAACAAATAACCCCATTAAAAAGTGGGCAAAGGACATGAGCAGACACTCCCTAAAGAAGACATCAATATGGCAAACAAACATAGAAACCAATACTCAACATTAGAAATCATTAGATAAATGCAAATTAAAACCATAATGAGATAGATAGTACCTCATACCAGTCAGAATGGCTATTACTATACAGCCGAAACACAACAAATGCTGGTGAGGCTGCAGAGAAAAAGGAATGCTTATACACTGTTGGTGGAAATGTAAATTAGCTCAGCCACTGTGGAAATCAGTTCAGAGATTTCTCAAAAGGAGAACTATCATTCAACACACTAGTTCCATTGCTGAGTTTCTAACTGATATGGTTTTTGGATATCCGTCCCCTCCATATCTTATGTTGAAATGTAATCTCCATTGTCGGAAGTGGGCCCTGGTAGGAGGTATTTGGGTTATGAGGGCAGATCCCTCATGAATGGTTTGGTGTCTTCCTCATGGCAATGAGTGATTTATTCCTCTGAGTTAATGCAAGATATAGTTGTTTAAAAGGGTGTGGCACCTCCCACCTCTGTCGCTCCCTCTCTTGCTCCCCCTCATCACCTTCCACCATGATTGCAAGCTTTCTGAAGCCCTCACCAGAAGCAGATGCTGACACTATGCTTCCTGTAAAGCCTGCAGGACCATGAGCCAAACTAAACTTCTTTTTCTTCATAAATTACTCAGCCTCGAGTATTCCTTTATAGTGATACAAATGGACTCACGTAATACCCAAAGGAAAATAAATTGTTCTTGATGTAGGCAGAGCCTTCCATGGCAGATGCTCGATGCCTAAAATCACAAGTGATAACAAGACAGTGTCCCAGTGAAGCAAGCTGCTGTGGGCTGCTGAAGCCCTGCTCCTTTATGGTCACAGAATCCTCAGGTGAGGACTCACAGAGGAACAGCGTTCCTGTTTTATGTCCTTATCTGGTTGGATGCAGTCTTTATTATTACTTTTTTATTTGTTTAGTAAGCAACACATTTTGTCTTTGTTGGCAAAGTGCCCTATGAAATGTAAAATGAAGTCTTTTTCTAAGCTGGAGTTACTTGTGTCAAGGGTGCTCTATACAATCCGGGTAGTATAGAACAGCAGAGTATAGAATGACATCGCAGAGAACAACTAAAAATCATCCTAATGAACATCACGGACTCAAACTTTGCTGCCAGTGGGTATTAATTTCCAGAATGGATTAAAAATAAAATAAAATGATATTCGTTTAGAGAAATGCATGTGATCAAAATGATTCAGAGAAAAAAGAACCTAAAAAAGAATAAACAAGATTTCTTTTTTCACTCATGCTTAAATGTAGGAAAGTAAAGGTGCCAGTATTAGAGTCAGATAAATTAGAATTAAATTAAAAGTGTTAATAAAAAGCTTTAAATTATGATGAAAGATAAAGTTGTGACACCAGTAAGTATAAGTTGAATAGTACGAAATCTGAATATATGAGTAAATAATCTTAGAGACATTAGAAAAAACTGACAGAAACAGAATTGTAAAAGGAAATTTTTACTTTGGTATTGTTGAATAAAAATAGCCAGTTATACTGAGCTATCTCTATGTGCCAGTCTTCCCTTCCCTACCCCCCAAGCTATATATGAGTTAGGCCCTTGAATCTTCCCAATAAACTTATGAGATAGACACTAAATATAAACAACAGGGAAATCTCATATAATGAATGACATTGAACTAATAATGTTCTAAGAAATTCTGTGACTAATTAAAAATGATTATATTCACTTTACAACTATACATAGATAGGATTATTTATAAAAATTGACCTCAAAGGCCAGGTGTGGTAGCTCACGCCTGTAATCCCAGCACTTTAGGGGGCCATGGCAGGTGGATCATAAGGTCAGGAGATCGAGACCAGTCTGGCCAATATGGTGAAACCCAATCTCTACTAAAATCAAAAAAAAAAAAAAAATTAACTGGGCATGGTGGCACATTCCTGTAGTCCCAGCTGCTCAGGAGTCAGAGGCAGGGGAATCGCTTGAACCCAGGAGGCAGAGGTTGCAGTGAGCTGAGATTGCACCTGCACTCCAGCCTGGTAACAGAGCAAGATTCTGTCTCAAAAAAAAAAAAAAAAAAAACCTCGAAATATTCAAAAGGTAGAACTTTCATAAGTCACTTTGGCTAATGACCAATATGTTTAAACACAAAATATTCAACATTTAAAACAGAAACATCATCTCAACAAAGAAATATGGATTAGGTGAGTAAATAAACACATAATACAGAAAAATTGAAAATAACAAATACGATGTTTTATTTTAATACCAACAGGCATGTCTTATGGAGAAATTGAAATGCAATTAATAAATTTATTTTCGCTATGAAATAAGAAAAATTAAACTGTATTATTTAACTTGTAACATTAGATTAAAACAAAAGTCATGCATTGTTTGTAAGAATGTAAAATGGTGCAACTTCTTCGGAAAACATTCAGCAGTTGCTTAAAAAGTTACCATATGATTCAACAAACTCACTCCTAAGTATAAAACCAAGAGAAATGAACACATATGTCCACACAAACCTTGTACTTAAATGTTCATAGTTTCATGATTCACAGTAGCCAAAAAGTAGAAACAAATGACATGCGTAAATATATAAACATAATGTGGTTTATCCTTGGAGTGGAATATTATTACTCGGTCATAAAAAGGAAAAAAGTATTGGTGCACACTACAACAGGGATGAAGTTTGAGAACATTATTCTAACTGAAAGAAGCCAGTCACAAAAGATCACAAGTTGTCTACTTTTATTCATATAAATGTCCAGATTAGACAAATCCATAAGATATAAAATAGATTGAGATTTGCCCTAAGCCAGACAGGGGAGAGTAGAATGTGTTTGGGGAATGGCTGCTGAAAGCTATAAGGTTCTTTGGGGGACAATAAAAATGTTCTAAAATTAGATTTTGGTGAATATTGTAAAACTTTGTATATATATTTAAAGGCTCTGAATTGTACACTTTACATGGGTGAATTCTATGGTATGTAAATGATATCTCAGTAAAATTGTTAAAATAGAAGAGAGGAAAAAAACTAAGAAAACGAAAACACGAAGGTTTTGTATCTGTGATGTTCACTTTTATTGTAGAAAGGGATTGTCAAAATAATCTTTAGGTGTGATTCAGTTTACTTTTCAGTGCACACACCCAATAGGACTTCATCCCACGCCTCACACATGCTCTGAAAATAAGTCTGCTGGTTGTTTTGTCTTCTCAGATACACTTCTTCGAATATACTGATCACCATTTATGATTAACTGGCTCAGAGCTGATATTTATTTTCCCGTTGATTAGACTAGCTGCACTTCTTCAACCCCCCAAGCTTGTGAGGACTTTTAAATCATTTTTTAAAGCATTGACATATATATATAGACACATACATGCACATATATGTGTGTGCGCATCTGTGAAAATAAGGGTATATGCTTAGGTACTCCTCCCAACAATTGTAAAATGGGATATGGCAGGGCAATGATTGTTTTACATGATAAAACTGAGACTCAGTAATGGAAGTTGACTGCTCATGCTGGACAAGAATCCTGGATTTCTTACTCTTTGTCTTGCCTCTTTGTTAAAATAAAAAGTCTATAGTACATTCTGGTTTCCTCATTACCCACCCCTGTGTCACCCCTCTATATACACCCCCTGACAAGAAAATCAATGAAAATGTTTAATACTTTGTTTTCTGCGTCAGCTTTTCCCTTCACCTCTATATTCAAACACATACAGAGAAACATTACTTTTAGAGAAAAAGTTTAATTATTATTATTATTTTTTTGAGACAGGATCTCACTCTGTTGCAGGAGTGCAGTGATGCGTTCTCACCTCACTGCAACCTCTGCCTCCCAGGCTCAAGTAGTCCTCCCACCTCAGCCTCCCCAGTAGCAGGGACTACAGGCACACATCACCATATGCAACTAACTTTTTTATTTTTTTGTAGAGACAGGGTTTTTCCATGTTGCTCAGGTTGAAAGTTTAATATTTTTATGCAGGAAGAGAAAAGAAACACAGCCATGAATACAAAACAACTCTTGGATCCTTTCATTTTTTGCACATACTTCTATGATATATGTTAGTGTGTTTCAATGAGAGTGTATCTGCCTGTCTCCTTGGGTAGATGATCATTTATCTATGTTATGCTGTCTATCTACAAATGCACCCACGTGTCTGACAGTAGCATTTCAGTAACATTGGTCTAACGGACTCTGTAGCTATCTATGTTCTACCTAAATAAATAGATGAAATCATTATGTAAAAATAGCACCAGTACATTCAATTGCCTGCTCAGTAGCTCCTAATAGGTAGTAAAGCATGATTTGATCGATTCAATGTGTTAGACTTATATAAGGTGTTTAAATGAAGAGCATGGTAAATATTGTAGTAGTGGCAGAAACTAAACTTAGACACAATCTTGGCTGCCTTTCCCATTCTATGGTTTGATGTAAGAATGTTGTGAAAGGAAAATAAAATATATCTATTGGGATGCTTTAGGAGGCAATTAATGGAAACGTAAAATGTAATGAACCTGAACATTATAGAAACATATTTGTGCAAGTGAGACAGAATCCAGAGGTGGCATGAACTTTCAGTTTGGTGGATCCAACAGTTAATGTCATCAAGGTCAACCTCATGTTCATCCTAAGGTAGGTTTCCTCATAAATGCAATATGCCTGTCAGTTGCCCACGGTGCTGAGTTTCCTTTTTCATGACTTGTGGGAGGGAGTAAACCTGGCTTAAGTTCGCAAAAGCCAGAAAGCTTATCTCAGAAGCCCTCAGCTAGCCCCTCTTCTCATCATCCCCAAATGGCTTAGGCTTGCTTATCCCTGAATGAATGATGAGTAATGGGGCTTAGACTAATCAGCTTGTGTGGAACAGATATTGGGAAGGTAGTAGTACTTCATTACAGAAGACTTCATGCTAAGACCTGAAGCCTATTTTGATGGACTCAGGTACACATGGCCTTTCTCCTTGTTGTCAGCAGTGTTCAACTCAGCAGCCCTAGCAATTTATGTAGCTGGGTTACCTACATTCATTCCTCCAAATTGCCAAATTTAATGTTCTAGAGGAGCAAATGATGGATTAAAATAGACATTTCTTTAGTATCTGAAAGAAAACATTATTTTTAGATATTGAAACAATTGAATGTATAGACAGACAGTCACTTAAGGATGTAAGTATATATAAAACTTTCCTTTTTGTTTATAGCAAATTAAGTGTACATTTTCTAAGAGAATGGGTTTATTTCATCTTTATCTATCTGTACACTTTTTTAAAAGTCTTATTTTATATCCTTTTAAATCATCTTTGAACACTCTTCCATGCTTGATGTGTCGGTTAACAGAGACAATGATGCATTGTGCCAAGTTTATAATATGCTTGGAACACTTGCCCCTGGGGAAATTTAACAGATTGGGCTCCAAGTATGATTTTTTTTTTTTTGTTTTGATCCCAAGAAAAAGGTATTTTTTTTCTAATGGGAGAAAACATTTTGGACATAAAACTATGCTAACAAAATATGTGTAAGAATGAAGTACAAATAATTCTGAAACATAGATACTGAATTTTCTTGGACATTCACGTGAGTTCAAAATTAAGAGACAAATTGTACACAGTGCACTTGGCCAGTCCTAATTTATTTCTTAGGGAAGGGAGTAAAAATATGTATTTTGTAAACAAGTGGTTTCAAAAATAATTTACCAAAACACATTATTTTTTCTTTTCTGTATTTGTCAATGTATCACATGAAGTATATGGTTGACAGTCATTTTATTTGTAAATCATTCAGACTATAATGTCCGAAATATGGGCTAATTTTGAGTGGATTGATGCAAAAGTTGTTCTGGATGAACTTCTGAGGCAGCTCCTTCTAAAAATTATATTGTTTTGTAGAAGATCTAAAATGAAATAAAATGCACTCTTTCCATCACGCCTAGGAAGACATTACAGAGCTCTCTAAAAATTATAAAACAAGATTTAAGGACTTGGTGCATCCAACAAACTTACCATCCACAGTTCCTGTCCTGGTATTATGGTATTTTTGGTTTAGAGTGGTTTGTTTCTTGTCATTTGTGCTGAGAGAGACTGAATTTGCTGGTCTAATCAGTGATGGATAGTGTTTTGTGCATGAACTGAAGATAATACCTGTGAATAGGAGGGTATCAGAATGATCCGAGGTGGCTTACTGAGCATGCTGTGTACCTCAGGTCCTGGTTTGTAAATGGCAATGAATGACATCTTCCTTTGGGTTGATCAAAGAGAGAGCACTTCCCTTGAGCTCAGGCAGTCGTTGTTTTCAGCAATGTTGAATTGTTCCTGTTCTCTGTGAAGGATTCCTTCACAGAGGAATGTGCCAGTCTTACTAACACTGAAATCCAAGTTACTTTTACCAGTGGAATAATGTATTCGCTACCAGTGTTTTTATACATTCCTGCTACATATTTCTAACACTAAAGGTAAGCAGTGCATTTAGAAGTTTAAAACATTTACTAAAGCTGTTTCCCATTTTGCTTATTAATTTTTATTTATGTAGAAACAGTTGTAGATTACTAATACATCATATAATATGTTAATAATGTTATTAAACAAAACACAAAAGAAAGCTAGTTGATCTCAGGAGTGCTGGGTAGGGCATGTGATAGGGGCTTAAAATGCTGGTTAGTGTTACCAGATTTTATTTTGTAATAGTGTTTTCCTTACAAAAATCACGTGAAAATTATCTGAGCAGAACTTGAAAAGATAGTGTTGCTGAACTGGTATTGCTTATATTATCCCTTTGCCTATCTCCAGGTTGTGTAAAGGAAGGTAAATAGCTCATTAAGAGACAGCTTGGTAATGGCAACTTCTCGAGAGAACACTATTTTGGGAGTGTGATGTCTTCCAAAGAGCAGAGGAGAGATGTATTCCCCCAGTTGTAAATCCAGGCTGCAATGTAAATGAAGTTGGGGAGTTTTCAGAAAACCATTTGAAACTCAATACATGTCTTTCTTTTCCAACTTTTACTTTAGATTCAACAAGTGTATGTGTAAGTTTGTTACATGGGTAAATTTCATGTTGTGGGGTTTGATGTACAGATAATTTTGTCATCCAAATATTCAACATAATAATTGATAGGTAGTTTTTCGATGTTCACCCTCCAACCTCATAAGCCCCAGTGTCTACTGTTCCCTTCTTTGTGTCCATGTGTACTCAGTGTTTAGCTCCCATTTATAAGTGAAAACATGCAGTATTTGGTTTTCTATTCCTGTGTTAATTCACTCAGGGTAATGGCCTCCAGTTCTATGCATGCTGCTGCAAAGGCCATCAACATATGCTTCGAGTGACAAAGGGACTGGAATCTTAATCAGCCCTAAAGAAAAATAAAATAGCACTCTAAAGGAGAACCTGGAAGGATATGCTTCATAACAGCATAGCAAAGAGAGAGGGCTCCATTGAGAATGTCTGTACATCCAAAGTTTGGAAAATTTCCAAGTTGTGTCCTTCCCTTGGGCAGAATTGTTGTCAGAATTCATCTTCTTGCAATTGAAGGGCTGATGGCCCTAGCTTCTTGCTGACTGTCAGATGGAATTCATCCTCATCTCCTTGCAGTATGGGCCTCCCAAGTTGGCTGCTCGCTGCTTCTAAGTTGGTTGGGGAGAGAATCTCAAGAGTAAATCTACCAGCAAAATGAAGTTCTATATAATGTAGTGTAATCACCGAAGTGGCATCCCTCATCTTTGCCATATTCCCTTGGCTAAAACGAAGTCTTGGACCTTTTTTATTGGTCTATTGGTCTATTGTGAGTGTTTGCTCACACTCAAGGGGAGGGGATTATTCACACAAATGTGTAAATACCAGAAAGCAGGAATCACTGGAATTACCTGTGGGTCTGTCCCTACATAGTCCTTTGACTCTGTAATGTACTTGGGCCAATGGAATGTGAGCAGAAGTATCTGAGGGCTAGTTCCAAGCCTAGTTGGTAAGAGAGAGCTTGTGTTTTCATTGTCCTCACCTGTATGTCTGCCTTCAATCATCATGAGAAAATTTCCTGAGTAGTCACTTGTCCGAAGAAAATGAGAGTTACCTAAAGTGGACTTGGACACAAATTACATCTTGAAACCAAGAACAGTGTATATCAATGAACTTTCATCTAATCCACAGGATCTTAAGTAGTAATAAATAATTATTACTTAAAGCTACTGGGTGTGAGGTGGTAAAATAATGTAGCATTATTTTAGCAATAGCTGATTGCTATAATACCTGAGTATAACTTAAATGGTTTGGAATCTGCCTATGATTTCCTGCCAGAGGATGGAAGAAAGCTCAAAAGACAAATTGACAAGACAGTGATGAAAAATACATAACACTGATTTTTAATTGACCTTAGTAACTGTAGCTTATTCCATAATTAATTTCAATATTAAGTGGCCAAGTTAGGACTTGAAGTCATTTCTTGTGATACCCATTACTGGCTATTTTTGCTAAATCATGCAATCACTTATATCAGAATAGCAAATAGCGAGTGTTTGATCAAAATCATAGTTATTTCATGATGATGTACACATCTCTTTCTCTTCCTATGATTTTTTTGTAAGGTTGATGACAAAACAGCATGGTGGGGAGAGAGAAAAAGCATGATGGACTTTGGAGCTAGAAAGACCTTGACTGAAATCTTAGGTTATCTTCTTTGGTTTTCTATTCTGTAGTGAGAAGAAAATGGCACTCACCTTGCATGTCATTGTGAGAATTAAGTGAAATAATACAAGTTTGCATCACAGCAAGTGATGTATAGGGGGAGCTCAGCAATTGCTGGTTTCTTTCTCCTGCCTCTCTTTTCCTTTGAATCTATTTTTGCTTCCTAATCACTCAATTCCAAATAATTTCTAAAAGGTTCCACTTGTTACGAAGAGATCTTAAGTCAACATTAACAGGTTAACAAAAAAGCAAGAAAGGAAAAGTAAATCCATAATAAGTGGGAGAGAAAATCTCTTAATTCATTGGCTGTCATTGTATTTTGGAGAAGCAGGTTCCACTGCTTTGGACAAGATAGTGCCCATCTTCCTCCCTTTAAGCAAAGCTGCAGAGGAGTTCCAAAATATCAAACAGTAAAATGTTTACCTGAGAGCTTAGGTGAAGGCTGAGAAAATAAACACCGTAAATGTGTTTGGTGTTAGAGTGGAAGGCGCTGGGTCTTTCTCTTTCGACTTGTGGAGTCCCTGCCAACACCTTGCAGCTCTGGTATCTTAACAGGCCTGAGCTTAAACGCTGAGTGGAAGGAGAAAGTGTGGGGTGTTTGTACAGCTGAAAACAAGATGAAAAACCCCAGGCCCCCTCTCACACCCCATTAGACCCTGAAGTCCACGGAGTGTTGCACTCAACACATAAACACTCTGCTTGGGGAAGCCGTGGTCAGGGTGTGAGAGGGAGGGACACCGTCTCAGAGAGGAACAATGGCATCTCTGTGAGGAGCCAGGGATCCCTGCTCCTGCAGCTTCTTGGCCTGGGATACATTAATCATTACTTCCACCTTATGCATTTCAGTAAACCTTAAGGCCTTTGGGGATTGATAATGGGACAACAGGTAAGAAGATACCCTATCAAAAAATAAACACTCTGGGCCAAGGATTCAACATCATTTTTTCTTTCTCCAGGGTGTCAGAGGGAGAGAAAGATGGAATTTGGAGTAAACAGTACAGAGTCCTATCACAGCTGGTTGTGGCATTGTGGGCAGTTGATGAACTTCTCTGGACTTTCTACAACCTATACCTTTGCCCAATTGCTCTGTCTGCCTGGAATATTTTCCAGTCACACACACTTTTGGTGGGGCATAGAGTCTTAATCACCTTTTTAGATTAAAGTTCTGTTTTTTATTCTCTTCTTTAAGGACAGCTGTCATTGAATTTAGAGAAGCCTTTTCATCTTCTGGTCTATGCTGAGTTATTCAATCCTTCCCCTGTGTTCCCACAGCATGCCACGATCAG
Organism: Theropithecus gelada; assembly: GCF_003255815.1. NCBI lineage: Eukaryota > Metazoa > Chordata > Mammalia > Primates > Cercopithecidae > Theropithecus > Theropithecus gelada. The sequence continues at coordinate 11,685,087 of NC_037672.1, read as the reverse complement.
GCTCTTACTAAAGTATTAGGTTGGTGCAAAAGTAATTGCAGCTTTTGCCATTACTTTTATGGCAAAGACCACAATTACTTTTGCACCAACCTAAATACTTTTCATGGTGTATTGGAATGTGTATGTCTGCATCTTCCCTCAGTCTCTCATTAGATACCCATATATTTCAGTTTGCTGAGGTCATATAGGCTGTGAGTCATGGACCCTCTTCTTTCCTGCCTTAATCCCTGCAATAGTAACTATACATATGCATCCATTGTGTGTGCTGCTGTTGTAGGTCTTTCCAAAAAAGATGTTGAAATCCTAACACCTAGCATCTAAGAATGCAATTTTGCTTGGAAATGAAGTCTTTGCAGAGGTAACCAACATAAGATGAGGTGAAATTGAATTAGAATAGGCCCTAAATTCAATGACTGCTCTCTGTAAAGAAGAGGGAGATTTGGAGACACAGAAGTGTACATAGCGGGAAGGCAGTCCTGTGAAGATGGAGGCAGGCATTGTAGTGATGCAGCTGCAAGTCAAGGAAGGTCGTGGATTTCCAGCAACCACCAGAAGCCAGAGGAGGCAAGGAAGGATTCTCTGAAGGCTTCAGAAGCAGAGTGGCCCTGCCTACTCCTTGATCCAGGCACCCAGTCTCTAGAACTATGAGAGAATAATTTTCTGTTATTTTAAGCAACCCAACTTATGGCAACAACGGAAAACAAATACAATCATGAAGCCCTCTCCATTCCTTTGTTTCAACTCACTTTTTGATTCTTCTAGTATTTCCTGGGATGTAAAGCCAGAACCTGACTTAATATTTCCCTTGGAATTGGAAAAATGACTTCTTCTCTATAGCCAATATAAATGCTTGAGTCTCCCATAACACAGCAGCAGCAATGCCTTTCTGGGACTCTAAGTCCCTGGGTAGATTAAGAAACACCCCTCTCCTTTCCCTCACAGATAAATTTAAATTTTTGTTCCACCTAATTCTATGCATATTTTATCTTAAACTTTTCATGGGGTCTATTCCTTCTACCCACCCTTATTCATTCAGATGATAGAGTTCTGAGCTCAGTTCTCTTCACTTTTTACTCTGCAAACATTTCTTAAGCAATGTCATCTTATTCAATGTCTTCAGTGACCATGTATTTGGTGATGAACCACCAGTCCAGGCTTCTAACCACATTCCTCAGCTGTACTAAACTGTAGACTAACTAGTCAAATAGTAAGTGCCTATTTCTCCGCATAATTCAAGGTCAATATGTCCATACTTTAGATTACTGTCTTTTGTTCCTTACTGTTTTCTTCTTAACATCTCAATATAGAATGATGGCAACACCATCCACTCAGTAATCTATGAAATAAATGTGGGAGTTATCCTGAATGATTCCTTTTATCATCTTTCACATGCCGTCAGTGATGGTGATCCAATAACTCCACCTCTTTAAAATATCTAACATTGCATTCTGCCTATCTCTTTGCTCTGCCTTAAGTTATGTCTTCATCATCTCTCTTGAATGACAGCAACAGCTTCCTAACTGGCCCTATTGCCACTAACCTCTATTTCACAAGTCCACTTTTCCTGATACCACCAGAGTGAACTTGGTAAAACGAACATCAGGTTGTGGCATCTTCCTGTGTAATACACATTAGAATCTCCTTTTGACCAGTTACGGATTAACCACCATAATGTGTTCTTTACCTCTTCAACCTCTCTTCTCCTCCACCTCTTTCACATCCTACTTTGCCTTGCACGCTATGATTCAGACATGCCCTAGTACTTTTGGTTCCTGAATAATAGGTTTTCCATCTCTCTGTGGCTTTGTGTGTTCTGTTCTCTTGGTCAAGAATGCCCTGCATCTATTAGCTATCTATCGAAAATCTCTCATCGCTGAAGCCGGAGCAACCATAATTCCTTTCCCTGTTCACCCTATCCCCATGTAGAATTATCTCATTCTTATGGACTGAAGACAGTCCATAGCTGCTTTGATCATAGAACTAGTACTGCATTTTTTTCTGTTTGCATGCTCGGTTTTTTTCCACTAGACTGTGAAGATGTTCAGGATAGGGCTGTAGCTTGCTCATCTATATATTCCCATTGCCCGTCACAATGTGAAGCACATAATCAACAGAAAATGAGCTAAAAAACAAGTGAATGAATATATAAATTAGTGTATGAATGAATTAATCTACTAAGTAGAGCTAGAAACTTTTATCCCATGTTCTTTTCAGAGTTTATTTGTTGATAAAATGAGATTATGGATATCAAAAAAGACCTTGTAAACTCTATTTAACTACAGACTGCTAAGAAATAAATAATTTTATATCCAGTCTTGAAAGAAAGAGAGAAGATCGTCATATTGCCATTGTTACCCTAGAATTTTCACTTTAGAATGTTCTTTGAGAAAATCTTTAGGGGGGCGCAAATTGAACAAAAAAATCATCTCTTCTCTTTGATGTCTGTCAAGCTGGGGAAAAATTATGGACTGGATTGGGGCACAGGAGATCTGAGATCTTGTGGGACCTTGAGCAGTTTGCTTTCATTTTCTGGGCCTCAGTTAAAAGATGAGTTTTAAGATTCATTGAAATATTATATGTATACATACATAGATATGTGTGTGTATATACATGAAGAAACTGAAGCTTGGAGAAATAAGTTGTTCAAGGCCACAGCGTTTAAGGAGCCAGGATTGGAAGAGGCTGCCTGGGTTTTTGTGTCCATGCCACCTTTCATGGAGTTGGTGTTGATTGTAAAAGAAATGCTAGGAGAAACACTGAGATAATACTATAATTTTTGAAATAAAATTAAATTATGTAGTACAAATATCGTTTTAAGTCAGGTTATTTTCATGAAAATGGATTTTTTTTGTTCTTCTTGGTCTCCATCTTAGCCTAGGTTCCTCCAAAAAGAGCCCAAGGCAAGAAGCATGTGGTGTTAGGGGTTTATTTTGGGAAGAGACCCCAGAGAAGGGGTGTGTGACTGCATATGCGAAAGGGAAAGAAAAGCCAGTTTAAAGGTGTGTTTTCAGATTGATCACACAATCTGATGGAGGTGTGGGTGCTGAGGCTCAGTCCCATTGGAGACCCCCTGATTAGCCTCGTGCCCTGGTGATGAACCCCTTTGATTATGAATTTCCCTAAGGGTAGGAACTTTTTTTCTCCAGGACTTCCAGGGTAGGGCATGCTTCAGAATGCTTGAGTGCATTTCTGGGGATTCTCAAGCTACAGAGGCTTAGAGGTCCTGGGGGCAAGACTTACACAGTGTGGCAGAAGCAAGGCATAATAAGGTCACACCTGTCTGCAACTGATTGCTGAAACAATGTCTAGAGTAAAAGGTACGTAGAAAAAGATGTGACACAGAGCACAAGAGATACATATTGCTTTCCCTCTCAACATATATTAACAGTGGAACCAGGGAGGACACTACAGAGGATGCCCCATCTGCCTGTCAGGTGATGGGTCAGTCCATGGAAGAGTGGGTAGAAGAAGCAAGAAGAAAGCTTGACCCCGAGGGATGCAATTAGACACGTGACTACTCACTTCTCATCCCCACGTGTTGGCTCAGAGAGTATAAATTGTGGCAGATACATTGAGTATAGCAAGGAGGTCCACAGCCTCTTACTTCAGAATCTCCATATGGCCCAACACAAAGCGCATAATTTAAATTATAATTTATAAACGTGTCTTCCCCTGAAATGGTGCCACATAGTGGCCCACCTACCTTGCTTTTCCATTTATTCTGGGGTTCAAGGATAAAACTTCCTCAAGGCTAAGAGCTCACAAGCTGGACACATTCCCACATAGGCTGACAATACGGGCAGGCCAAAGAGAATCTAAGCTGGCTTCAGTTGCCAGAAGGACGTTTGGTATGTGGATAAATGCTGGGCCTGCTGCAGAGCTGCTCTGTCAGAAAGAATTGACTCCATGACAAAAAACATAGTTAGAAGCTCAGACTCTGGAGTCATATCCAGTGGCTCCTAGATGGAGCTTGGTCATCCAGGGCTATCTTGGCTGGGTCTCCCAAAAAGCATTGCTAAAAAAAATACAATAGGTCCCTAAATTTACTAGTTACAGACTGCAGCATAAGAGGCTGCAGGATTAGGTGACTGAGAAGGTTAGGGACAGTTTCACAGAAATCAGACCACCTTTGTGTACCAAAAAACCAACAGAGTCCAGGGGTATACCTCACCTCCCACCCCATATACACAGTTGATGATATCATGTAGGCTTTCTCTCTCATGGACCCTTCAGGGAAAAAACATGTGGAGAAGAGGAAAATACCCGAGAGATGGAGCACTTCTATTCTTTTTTAAAAAATAATTTTGTTTTAAGTTCTGGGGTACACGTACAGGATATGAAGGTTTGTTACATAGGTAAACGTGTGCCATGTTGGTTTGCTGCTCCCATCAACCCATCACCCAGGTATTAAGCCCAACCTCCATTAGGTATTTTTCCTAATACTCTTCCTCCCCCCGACTCCACCCACCAAGATGCCCCAGTGTGTGCTGTTCCCCACCATGTGTCCATGTGTACTCATTGTTCAGCTCCCACTTATAAGTGAGAACATGCAGTGTTTGGTTTTCTGTTCCTGTGTTAGTTTGCTGAGGGTAACAGCTTCCAGCCCCATCCATGTCTCTGCAAAGGACATGATCTCATTCCTTTTTATGGCTGCATAGTATTCCATGGTATATATGTGCCACATTTTCTTTATCCTGTCTGTCTAGCATTGATGGGTATTTGGGTTGATTCCATGTCTTTGCTATTGTGAATAGGGAGCACTTTTATTCTAATGAAACTGGAATGACCCAGTTTGCTTAAATGACTGGATGATACTAAGCTAACACTGAAAAAGACTTAACAGTTCATTTAGTCGAAAAATTGCACATGGAGGCTTAGGAGAAGACTCACTTCATCATAGTATCAAACAGCCAAGTGAAAAATCTTGAGCGAGTCTAGAAGGCCTAGATGGTCCAGCTCCTGCCCCATCTGCAGCCTCTCACCATCATCCCCTGAGTCTCTGCCATCATCCCACCATGCTCTTCCCTCAGTGGTTTGAACAGATATCATCTCCCATGAGAGGTTCCTGTGAATATCTCATCTTCCTCCTGGGCCCCCTTTAAAGTATGACCTAGTAATCATCAAGCTTCATCTTTAATCCTTCTCCCTCTCTCCCTTCTCTGAGTCTATAAATAGTTCTTGAGTTCCTGTGTTCTTGGCACAGTTCCCAGTTTGGGGGACACAATAGTAAGCAAAAATAGACAAAGTGATGTCCTCATGGATCTTAGAGCGTATTTGTGTAATTACACACATACCGTCTGCTTATTCTCCTAGACTGAAATTCTATGAGAACAGGAAACAGGGGCAGTATCTGTTTATTTTTTTCACCAAAGAATTAACATGCTAATTGCTCTAAGATCCTTTCGAGCCATATTTTTGCTACCTCCTGTGTCTCTTTCAACATGCTCTTCCTGTTGAGACTTTTAAAAAAAAATCTTTTTCTGGTAAGCTGCTGTACTGCTCATGTCTCTCAGAAGTCCTCTCAGGTACCTCTGGCCATGCTGTTGCATCAGAAAGTGTGGGCCCAAATTCCTCTACCTTCCTCTGCAATTTCAATTTGGGGAAGTTTTGACTAACTTCTGCCTTGCCAAGTGAGCTCTGCACGAGACTGGAATTGTGTGAGGAAGAAGAGTCAGTGTGGCTGGAGAAGCTGAAAACAGGATTCTCTGGAAAGAGCCTAGGACACTTGGAGAAAACGGTGAGGATGAAAAGAAAGAATTCAGAAAAAAATTTCCATATAAAATCTGGTTTGTTGGGTAAAATGGTAGCTCCTTTTTTAGCTCTTTGACGAATCACCATACCACTTTCCACAATGGTTCAACTAATTTACAATTCTACCAACAGTGTACAAGTGTTCTCTTTTCTTTGCAACGTGAGGAATATAAATCATTTGACCATAAAGACACATGCATGCAAATGTTCATTGCAGCACTGTTCACAAGAGCAAAGACATGTAATCAACCTAAATGTCCATCAATGACAGACTGAATAAAGAAAATGTGATGCATATACACCTTGGAATACTATGCAACCATAAAAAAGAATGAGGTTATGTACTTTGCAGGGACATGGGTGGAGCTGGAGGCCATCATCCTTAGCGAATTAACACAGGAACAGAAAACTAAATAACTCATGTTCTCTCTCGTAAATGGGAGCTAAATGATGAGAAGTCATGAACACAAAGAAGAGAACAACAGACACTGGAGTCTACTTTAGGGTGGAGGGTGGGAGAAGGGAGAGGAGCAGGAAAAATAATTATTGGGTACCTGGTTTAATTTCTGGATGATGAAATAAACTGTATAACAAACCCCTGTGACACAAGTTTACCTATATATTAATAACAAACCTTGACATTTACACCTGAACCTAAAATAAAAGTTTAAAAGTGTTGAAAAAAATCTGATTTGTATTAATGGGTAAAATGTTTGTGTCCTCCCAAAATTCGTATGTTGAAGTCCTAAGCCCCAATGTGATAGTATTTGAAGGCAAAATGTGATAGTTAATTTTATGCGTCAACTTGACTGGGCTAAGGAATACCCCAATAGCTACTAAAGGATTACTTCTGGGTGTTTCTGGAAAAAATTAGCATTTGAATCTGGCGACTGAATAAAAAAGATCACCCTTACCAATGTGAGTGGGCATGATCCAACCTGTTGAAGTCTGAATAGAATAAAAAGATGAACAAAGAGCAAATTTGCTTCTGTTTGAGCTGAGACATCATCTCCTCCCATCAGATAGAAGCTCTCCTGATTCTCAGGCCTTTGGGCTTAGACTGAATAATACTATTGGCTTTTCTGGTTCTTCAGCTTGCAGAGGTCAGATGGTGGCACTCTTTGGCCTCCATAATAATTTGAGCCAATTCCTATAATATTATAATATGTATGTATATATGTGTGTATGTATATATGTATGTATATATGTGTGTGTGTATGTATGTATGTGTGTGTATGTATGTATATATGTATGTATGTATCTATCTATCTACTATTGAGTCTGTTTTTCTGGAGAATGCTGACTGATACATGACACTCCCTCATAGTCACTCCCTCACATACATAGTCACTCCCTCACCATTGCATCCAACCCCATCCCATCAAGATTGAGTCTGTAATGGGAACGAGTCTATCTTATATATATATACTGTACTTGGCATTTTATCAGTTTATGTCTTTAAAAAGAGAACTCAAATCAGAAAAGCTTCCAAAGGAATAAAGATCTATTGGCTTCTCAATGTCTTGTTTTCCGTATTGCTTACAAATACTTCCATATGAAGCAGCAAAGCAGACAGCTGAATTATTTATGTGTATCAACTCCCTACATTTTTTAGCCTTCCTTGCTTATAAGAATGGCCAACGAGACCTAAGGGGAAATTATCAAGTGGAGCCTCTGGTAAGTTTTAAATAAAGACACCTGATTTATTTAGCTGGGAGGTAAGCTCTGCTCAGTAGGAATGTTCTCCTTCCTGCTATCTGTAGTGCAGAGATAATAGGTGCAATTGCAAAGATCATTTTTGTGACCTGAAGCAACACTGAGGATGAAAGTCACTTGTTAAAATTAGTGGGGCAGATAGAAGTTGCTTGGGTCTCTGAGATATCTTTGACTTGCCATCATACTAGCCTGATCTGCCTGCTTCTGGGCTAATTTTACCTAAGAGAAAAACTGAACTCTTTTTTTTTTTTTTTTTTTTTTTTGAGAAGGAGTCTCACTCTTGTTGTCCAGGCTGGAGTGCAATGGCACGATCTCAGCTCACTGCAACCTCTGCCTCCCAGGTTCAAGCTCTTCCCTGGCCTCAGCCTCCCAAATAGCTGGGATTTCAGGTGTGTGCCACCACGCCTGGATGATTTTGTATTTTTAGCAGAGGTGGGGTTTCACCATGCTGGTCAAGCTGGTCTTGAACTCCTGGCCTCAAGTGATCCACATGCCTTGACCTCTCAAAGTGCTGGGATTACAGGTGTGAGTCACCACGCCTGGCCTGAATATTGAGTACACTGTTATATGCAGCCAAATTGAATCCTCACTGATACGTCTCTGCTCTTAGTAGTCAATCCATTCTTGCCTCTCCAAACAATGAGAGCTGACTTCTCTTTTTTAGAGTTTGTTTAAAACAAAAGAAGCAAGCCCAATCATCTTCACTGAAATTAGTAGCAATGTATTATCTAATACTAGATGAGTACAAAGTCACAAAAGAGATATTACCCACACAAAGTGAAAAATGTCACATGCCCATATTCTCTCCAGCATGACATCTTTTCTGTCACTGATGCCGAGTTTTCCCAAGTCTAGCATGTGACTTGTGAAGGAAACTAGAGGGAAATTAGAATTAGTTCTCAGGTAGGGAAGTAACAGTGACCTATATGGTCTCTAACCTGGGAGAAAACTTGTTTTCTTTCTCTCTCTTTCTTTCTTTCTTTCTTTCTTTCTTTCTTTCTTTCTTTCTTTCTTTCTTTCTTTCTTTCTCTTTCTTTCTTTCTTTCTTTCTCTTTCTTTCTTTCTTTCTTTGTCTCTCTCTCTTTCTTTCCTTCCTTCCTTCCTTCTTTCTTTCTCCGTCCTTTCTTCCTTCCTTCCTTCCTTCCTTCCTTCCTCCCTCCCTCCCTCCCTCCCTCCCTCCCTTCCTTCCTTTCTTTCTTTTTTCAGTTTCTGTAGGACTAAATAAGAAGCTAAAAATGACCTTTAGACATAGCTCTTTAATGGCAAGCATGCAATTATTATTTGTCAATTACAAATACAATTAAAGGCCGGGAGCAGTGGCTCACGCCTATAATCCTAGCACTTTGGGAGGCTGAGGCAGGCGGATCACAAGGTCAGGAGTTCGAGACCAGCCTGGCCAACATAGTGAAACCCTGTCTCTATTAAAAAGGCAAAAATTAGCCAGGCATGGTAGTGGGTACCTGTAATCCCAGCTACTCAGGAGGCTGAGGCGGGAAAATTGCTTGAACCCAGGAAGCAGAGGTTGCAGTGAGCTGAAATCCCACCATAGCAGTGAGCTGAGATCCCACCATTGCACTCCAGCCCAGACGACAGTGCGAGACTCTGTCTCAATAATAATAATAATAATAATAATAATAATAAAATTAAATTAAATTAAAAAAATCAAAAGTTCTCTCCTTTGATTTTTCACTCCTCTAAAAAATTAATACAATAATAATAAAAGGAGGGAACTGTTATTTCTTGGCTCAAATGAAGTGGCAGAAAATTCTAGAATCACTGCCCTGTTGCCAAATTATTTGACATCACAGAATGGCAAATATTCACTAAAATTGCATTTAACTTTCAAGGACAGAGCAATCAAGAGGGACACTATGCTGCCAAGATCTGTGTGGGCTGAAAATCAAACTATTTATAGTTGTGAAGCCTTCGGGGACCCAATTTTCAAAATGGCAAATAAGAAGCTGGATTAACATCAAGAGTGCTGACCATTAGAAAAAGCCTCATGGCACATGCAAACATAAAGTGGATTTGGATGCAGAATTAGGTTTTTAAATTGGGAAATGTACCTCAGCAAAAATGTTTGGCTACAATATAAAACCACCGATTTAAAAAAATCAACTAAGGGTGGGCAGGGTGATCTATTCCTATAATGCCAGCACTTGCAGAGGGTAAGGAGGGAGGATGGTTTAAGCCCAGGAGTTTGAGACCAGCCTGGGTAACACAGCGAGATCCTGTCTCTACAAATTTCTTGATCCCAGGATACTGACATTGCAGTGAGCTCTGATTGTTCCACTGCACTCCAGCCTGGGTGACAGAATGAGATTCTGTCTCAAAAAAAAAAAAAAAATTAGTTGAAATAAAACAAAATAAAAAGTAGCTGATATTTATTACATGCTGAATTTGTGTCATGCCCTAGGTGTTTTATGTTTATTATTTTATTTAAACTTCCCTAAAATCACACAGCTCAAATCTGGAAAGCATAGCTTTGAAATTAGGTAGCAGGTGGTTTGCCTAATGACTTATGTGGACTCTGCTGTAAACACGAACTCCTGGAGAGTGCTACCACTGTCTTATCACGGTATGCCTTCGTAGATGCCGTTCCTGCGCAATACAGTCAGCCCTCAGTATCCCGGGGTCCACATTTGCAGATTTAACCAACAGCGGATCAAAGGTATTTGGAGAAGAAAGAAAACAATAGGCAAACAAAAAGTAATACAAATAAAAAACCAATACAGTCTGGCAACTATTTACATAGCATATTTACATTGGATTAGGTTTTATAAGTAACCTAGAGATGATGTAAAGTATATAGAAGAATGTGTGTTGATTATATGCAAAGATTACATGATTTTATATAAGATACTTCAGCATCTGAGGGTTTTATTATCAGTGATTGCCCTGGAAACAATAGTTGGAGGATTCTGAAGGAAGACCATAATTATCAGATAGGTGTAGGTCAGAGGTATTGTATATGACACTTTAAGTCTTCTCTCTTCTCACAGAATACTGTTCATCTTGCCACTGGTAGACTCCCTTCTTTCCTTCCTCTTTTGTACTTACTAAGCACAGAGAGCCAGTTGTCAATATCAGCAGTAGTTACATTCACAAACACTGAATTCACGAATGCTGAATCATTGCTTTTAGGGGAAATACAGAGTTAGGTTTCTGCAAGCCTCTGGTCACAAGATTTTCACCAACCAATCAATATATAATCTTTGTTTTCTGAGCATTTTCTTTAAAGACACTTTACTAATTGTGTATTGTTGTTGCATTCACACTGAACTCACAGCCAACAGCACTGTAACTCATGCCTGATCAAACGTATCTAATGCATGATGTTTTCTCCATAAGGCACATTACAGCCTTCTTGCACTTAGGAACACTAGACAGCACCTTACTTTGGAGTTATTTATATAAATAAATCACCGGCCGGGCGCGGTGGCTCAAGCCTGTAATCCCAGCACTTTGGGAGGCCGAGACGGGTGGATCACGAGGTCAGAAGATCGAGACCATCCTGACTAACACGGTGAAACCCTGTCTCTACTAAAAAATACAAAAAACTAGCCGGGCGAGATGGCGGGCGCCTGTAGTCCCAGTTACTTGGGAGGCTGAGACAGGAGAATGGCGTAAACCCGGGAGGCGGAGCTTGCAGTGAGCTGAGATCCGGCCACTGCACTCCAGCCCGGGCGACAGAGCGAGACTCCGTCTCACAAAAAAAAATAAATAAAATAAATAAATAAATAAATAAATAAATCACCAACAAAACACACATAATTGCAGAACACAGGCACTAGGTAGATGATGAGAAAAACACTTGTCTATAGTGCAAGAGCTGAAAGAAGAAGGCAGAGTGTCACCTTCTGTTGACCTTGGCTGAGAAACCAAGACTGTGTGTCAGGAGACTCAAATTTTACCCTCCGTGCATGTCTGAGACTGACTGTGAAAGCAAAGCACCATAAGTATTGATTTTGGGATTACAAATTAATTTTAGTCAGTAGGTGAATCCTCAAATATGAAATGCACAAATAATGAACATGAACTGTTCTACGTTCTTTGGACCCTGTGAGGCACGGAGGATCCAATAGTAAGCACATTATAAAAACTGTTCCTTCTCATTAACTTAATATATAGATGGGGGCAGTTAATAAGGAACAGTCACATAAATATAAAGAGCTCTTGGAAGTATCATACTATATGACTTTTTGATTGATTTGTCAGCTAATTCATCAGGTCATTGTCCATTTATTTAAGAGAGTGTTATTATCTCCCTACTACATGCCAATCACTGTTAGGCAGTCAATATATGTTAATGCTGCCAGTTTACTTGTTTGACCCCCTCTTTTGCCAATATGTAAGCTATCTGCGACAAGGAGAGCACCTTAATTATTTCTATATTTCTTGCATGTGTAGAGAATTATTTAATGGACTGGAAAGCAGAACTCCCCAGTTTTTCACCAGGGCTCTGTTATCATCTCTGTAAAATAAGAAAGCTTGACTAGACAGTCTCTACAGACCCACTGAAGTCTGAGTCTATATGAGGCACTCTATAAATATCTGCTGTATTGGAATACTCTCCCAGTGGTTGCAGATAAGACATATAGTGGTAAAAGTCTCTGATAACTGAAGTAGAAATGGCATGTTTAAGTAGCAATAGAGTCAAATTTGCTCTGAAGAGCAAATCTCTAACTTGTCTTGACCTGGGGCTCCATAACTCTGAGTAAATAATAAAGATGCTATGTAAGCAGAGCAGGAGGTTCTCACGGTGAATGTGAAAGCCCAGGAGCCATATTCCAGCATATTATGGCTGGTTTATGGAGCACATCAGTTCATAATGTGAGACAAATTGGCACCAGAGACTCATGGCTGCAGTCCAAGTGGACCACCAAAGGAAGAAAAATGAAGGGAATGCCAGGAGGAGAAGACTGCAGTCTCCCCTCTTTAGATCTTGAGTTTCTAATTCTTCAAAGTGTTTCTTTAGCAAAAGATTGACACTCCAATCACTTTACAGTTTATGACTCTTGAAATAAGACATGTAGGTGTTCATTTATTCATTCAGTCATTTATTCATTCATGCATGTAACAAACATGAGTTTGAGCTCCTACTAAACGTCAGGTAATGTGACAGATATGCAGGGTACGGTGGTGAAGAAAACTCCGTATGGTCTCTGCATGAATGGAGTTTAGAGTCTAGTGGGAAGGATATGCAGTGGGAGAAAGCAAGCTGCTATGGGAGCACAACCCGGAAAAACTAATCTTCCCGCAGGGGCCTCCCTCAGGGCCTTAGGCTAGAGACAAAATTGGCATGATGAGTAGGGAGTATTGGGATTTAGAGGGCGGATCGAGAAAAACACTCTAAGCACAGAAAATACCTCTATGAAGAGAGAATTTGGCCCTGCTGAGGTATTAACAGACAAGACTGGAGGCTAGAGAGATGGTAGAGGTGGTTAAGACACTTGGGAAATGGCGTGGGCGTAGTGGCTCACGCCTGTAATCCAAGCACTTTGGGAGGCTGAGACTGGCAGATCATGCGAGGTCAGGAATTCAAGACCAGCCTGACCAACATGGAGAAACCCTGTCTCTACTAAAAATACAAAATTAGGCCGGGCGTGGTGGCTCACGACTGTAATCCCAGGTATGCGGGAGGCTGAGGCAGGAGACTCGCTTGACTCCGGGAAGCGGACGTCGCGGTGAGCCGAGATCTGGCCATTGCACTCTAGCCTGGGCAACAAGAGCAAAACTCCGTCTCAAAAAACAACAACAAAAACAACAACAAAACGCTTGGGAAAGAGGTGGGACCAGAACTTCAAAAGTCTTGTAAGCTTTTATTCCCTATTCAAAAAGAAGGTGCTAGCAGATTTTAATCAAGGGAAAGGCAGGATTAGATTTGCATCCTTAAATAAGCCTTGCTGCTTATTAAGTGAAAGTAAATAGGTTGTGGCTAGATTAGAGTGTTACATGGTAAATACAGATGAGGCTATTGTCATAAGATGAGCAAGAGACACCACTAACTGGTGCTCAGACAGTTGTGGAGAAGCTGAGGAGAGGTGTATGGATTCATTACAAGAAGTAAAATTGGCAGAACTTGATAATTGATTAGCAACGGGAGCAAAAAAGAGAAAAAGTATTACAATACGCAGCTATTGCCTTTTTGCTTTGTATGCTAGTAAGCTCTAAGATACAATTTCAATCAGCATTTTATTTCTATGAATGAATAAAAACCTTTGGGCATGTATTTCTGTTCATAAGCTCTCTATTGCTTCATTTTACTGTTTGATTATAAGGGCTTTTTTTCTCTTGCCATATAATTTATATTTTTGAAACTCAATGTCATTTTTGAAATGAGATGGCATATATGTATATATTCATTACATTAAAATAGTCTCATTTATTAACAATGTTTTGACTGTCATAAAATTAGTTAATATATTCCACTAAAATTAAAAATACATTTAAAAAACTCATTGTAGAGTGGCAGGAAAGGTGGAAATGGTGAGGAGAGGGGACAGCAGCAGTGGCTCAAAAACATTCCTTAATGCGGCTATTCATCTTTAAATCCCTCCTATCCCTGCCAAAGTCTCTTTGTACATTGGGCAACACCAGGCTCAATGATGGCAATAGTTCATAGCCTGAAAGCTGTAGTGAATAGATAACAGATCTGAATGACTTCTCAAATCATGCCATCATCCTACATGAAAATATATAGTAAACTGTTAGATATGTATTAACACAAAGCAGTAAGCCATGGGTATGTTAGCTCTGGATCAGAGCAAGCAGCAGTAAGCCAAACATGGAGAGGACATCTGAACAAACTCCTATTCAAATGTCAATGCCCAGGTATATAACCCTTTCTTTGTGAGGACTTTTTTCAAACCAGTCACACACAGTACTTTGTTCATCTTAAAACTGAACACAAAATGGGGTTGAAGGGTTGATTAAACCATCATTTGTCTATGGGCTGACCTCAATATTAGACTTGATAATAATCTGTAAATGAGTTTTTTATTGTCACAAAAAACACTGACAAGATTGAAGACATTAATCACACATTTACATTTTCCCTATATTCCAATTCTAGCACAAATTTCATGTCATTGGCTTTAAATATTATATTTTTAATTAATCTTGGATTTATCATGTAAATAGTACAATTATATGTAATTATACTTCATTTTTATAATTATGATTTAGTGCTGCTTTAATTTTTAGTGTACCTTCAAAACCCAAAGAGATAGACATCATAAGGGAAATAATAAGAGATATGAAGGACCTACAATGCAAATAAGGTTTCTACATAACATCAAATAAACATACAGAAAATAATCAAGCACATGACATGAAGAAATTTTTCTTTTGAGTAGGAGAAAGACTCGAATCTGTAGAATGAATAGTTTGATAAAAGATGATACATGCCTAAGCATATCCTGATAAAATTTATGTACTTTAGGGATAAAGATGAAAAGGTAGATGAACAGAGAGAGAGATAGTTGAAAATGTAGACTCCAGAAACAAAGACACCCCCACTTCCAGAAACAAAGGGCAATTTAGCTACACACAAAAAATCAACAAACCGGCCGGGCGCGGTGGCTCAAGCCTGTAATCCCAGCACTTTGGGAGGCCGAGACGGGCGGATCACGAGGTCAGGAGATCGAGACCATCCTGGCTAACACGGTGAAACCCCGTCTCTACTAAAAATACAAAAAAAAACTTAGCCGGGCGTGGCGGTGGGCGCCTGTAGTCCCAGCTACTCGGGAGGCTGAGGCGGGAGAATGGCGTGAACCCGGGAGGCGGAGCTTGCAGTGAGCTGAGATCCGGCCACTGCACTCCAGCCTGGGTGACAGAGCGAGACTCCGTCTCAAAAAAAAAAAAAAAAAAAGAAGATAGTAGAATAATATCTATAAATATTTATAAGAAAAGTACTGAGTCTCACTAACCATATTCCATCACCCTAATAGGGGAATGGAAATGATATTTGCAGCTACTAAAATATTCAGAGCCTACCACCTACTAATACCACCGAAGAAATTACTAAAGCAAGGACTATAATCAAACAACAAATTATTCAGAAGAGAGACCTCAAAATTGAAATGAATAAAGAGGAAAGAGAACAAGGGTGATTATTATTTTCTCACTGCTTCTGTTTTAATCATTGTAACTAGTAGAAAGACTTCGGTTGAATTCCAGTTTTTCCTAAACATCTCTGATAATAAAAATCAGGGATGCATCCTTAGGTAATTTTATGAATTCAGCAACTTAATAGAAAAATCTGACTAATAAAGCTCAAAAAAAAAACCTCACAGGATTTAAACACAAGTAGTATAGCTCAGGGCTTGCATTGCATTTCTAAACACTGTGTTAATGAATTTTAACACCATGTTAAACATATATATATATCAAATTCAAATAACCAGCAGACATATGCAACTCCTTTGTGGATGGGTAAATGAAGATTAGAGCATATGAGACAGTATTTTCCATTTATTATTATGAAATTATGTATATATATGCCAGATATTATTGATAATATTTATTTTTTTCAAGAATAAAAATAACCTATATTCACATAAAATCAATGGATGTGAATTATAATGCTCTTTTGGAAAGGCAAACTGGAAACATTTACTAAAATATGCATATAACTTTCAATGAAACAATTCCATTTTGGTCTATTCTTTTCTTTTCTTTTTCTTTTTCTTTTTTTTTTTTTTTTTTTTGAGACAGAGTCTCCCTCTGACACCCAGTGGCATGATATAGGCTCACTGCAACCTCCACCTCCCAGTTCAAGCTATTCTCCTGCCTCAGCTGCCTGAGTAGCTTGGACTATAGGCATGTGTCACCACACCTGGCTAATTTTGTATTTTAATACAGACAGGGTTTCACCATGTTTGCCAGGCTGGCCTTGAACTTCTGACCTCAAGTGATCCACTCACCTTGGCCTCCCAAAGTGCTGGGATTATAGGCGTGAGCCACCATGCCCAGCTTGGACTATACTTTTTAACAATTAAATAACAATGTGTGAAAATAAGTCTATTGCAGACTCTTTATAATGGGAAAAATGGAAAAGTATTAACAGTTTATGAAAAGTTGAAAATTTGACTTAGCTGTTTATATATAGTACTCCAACAAAAGGAGTGAATTAGGGTTATATTAGTTTACTAAAAGACATTTCACAAGATTTTTTAAGTGAGAAGCAAGATGTAGTGTAATATGTGTATTATAGTTTGTATTAATCTGTTCTTACATTGCTGTAAAGACCTACTTGAGACTGGGTAACATAAAGAAAAGAGGTTTAATTGGCTCATGGTTCTGCACGCTGTACAGAAGGCATGGCTGGAGAGGCTCAGGAAACTTACAATCATTGTGGAAGGCAAAGGGGAAGGAACCACTTCCTACACGGCTGGAGGAGGAGAAAGAGAGAGAAGGAAGAGGTACTACACACCTTTAAACAATCAGATCTCATGAGAATTCAACCACTATCACAAGAATAGCAAGGGGGATATCTGCCCTCATGATCCAATCACCTCCCATCCGGACCTCCCTCTGACACTGGGGATAACACTTAGACATGAGATTTGGATAGGGACACAAATCCAAACCATATCATTCCTCCCCTTGCCCCTCCAAAATCGCATGTTCTTCTTACGTGGCAAAATACAATTCTCCTTTCTCTACAGTCCCCAAATTTTAACTCATTTCAGCATTAACTCAAAAGTCCACAGTCCAAAGTCTCACCTGAGACAAGGCAAGGTCCTTCCATCTATGAGCCTATAGAACCAAAAGCAGTTTAGTTACTTCTAAGACAAAATGAGAGTGCAGGCATTGGGTAAATACACTCATTCCAAGAAGAGAAATCAGCCAAAAAAAGGGGGGGGGTGCGGGTTACATGACCAACACATGTCTGAAACCCAGCAGGGCAATCATTAAATCTCCAAGCTCCAAAATAATTTTCTTTAACTCCATGTCTCACATCCAGGCCTCACTGATGCAAGGGGTGGGCTCCCAAGGCCTTGGCTATAGTTCAATTTGTATAAAATAGTGACAACATTGTCCTACATATTTATAGGTTCGTGCATATATCTGTGTTTAGATGTGCGAGAATATATTTGTCCCTTTATAATTACATGAACATGGAGACAATACAGAAGAATTTATAAATTATTTACATAAATTAAGATCTAAACGATAGAGATGAAGAAGGATTGAACAAAAAATTAGCTATGACTAATCTCAACTATCTGCAGCGCTGTCAGCAGTGTTTCAGTTTAGGCTCTGCAAATGAGAGGCATTTGTACGCAATCCACAAGACAAAAAGAAAGAAACCATTATTAACCTTGGAGAGCATCATGTGGACAGACTGCATTGTGAATTTTCCCTTGCTTCTTGGAAAGCTCCTGAAAACCATTTCCTTTGCTGGACAAGCAGCTGAGAACGTGAATAAGTGAGTGGTTTCTGTTATTCCTGCACTTGCTGATTTCCTGACCAGTCATGGTTCTACCCAAGCCCCTCCAGTAGTTTTGGAAACATCTAACTCCATGTGATAAATTTTCTCCTAATGAAATAACCAGAATGCTTTTCCTTTCTCTGATTGACCCAGTATTTTTTGTCACAATAATGCTGTATTATAAAAGACTGCAAAACCAAATAGCTTAAAACAATAAATATGTATTATTACATAGGTATACATGTGCGATGGTGGTTTGCTGCACCCATCAACCCGTCATCTAGGTTTTAAGCCCGGCATGCAGTAGGTATTTGTCCTAATGCTCTCCCTCTCCTTGCCCCCGCCCCCTGACAGGCCCCAGTGTGTGATATTCCCCTCCCTGTGTCCATGTGTTTTCATTGTTCAGCTCTCACTTATGAGTGAGAACGTGCGGTGTTTGGTTTTCTGTTCCTGTGTTAGTTTGCTGAGAATGATGGTTTCTAGCTTCATCCATGTCCTATAAACCTGGACTTTCTGCACATGTACCCCAGAACTTTAAGTAAAATAAAAATAAATAAAAATGTATTATTGCTCATGAATCCACAGACCATTTTTAGGTCTGTCTTGGGTTAGGCTGATCTCAGTTGAGCTCATTATGCAGCTGAGGTCAGTAGGTGGGTCAGCTGGGGCTAGATGGTGCAGGATGGCTGGTCTAGGGTGATTCTCTTCTACATGGTCCCTCATCCTCTAATAGACTTACTCAGGCTTTTCACATAGTCAGTTGAGCCTAAGAGGTCAAACGGAAGTACGCAGCCTCTTGAGAGCTAAGTTTGGAATGTGTACACCATTCCTTTTGCCATGTTCTGCTAGTCAAAGTAAATCACAAGGCCAGCCAAGATTCAAAGCAAGGAGAATCATCTCCATGCGGTGATGAGCAAGGCTGCAAAGACACATTGCGAAAAGGGCGGATACAGAAAGAAGTGAAGAATTTGAGTCACCTTTTAAAAGCAGTTGACCACATTGCCCAAGCCTTCTGTTAGGGAGGTAGAGAAGGTCAACAGAGAGAAAGAAGAAAGGAATAGAATGCAAGAAAGCAAAGTATGTAGAAAAAGCACAGCATATTATATAATCTTATTTATTTATTTTTAATTAAAAACGTTTTAGACATGGTGTCTTGCTGTGTTGCCCAAGCTGGCCTCAAATTCCTGAGATAAATCAATTTTCCTTTCTTTGCCTCATGAATATCTGTGACTGTAGGCTTGCTCCACTGCACCCTGCCTATTTATTTATTTATGTAAAACTATCCCTGTGTGTGTGTGTGTGTGTTTGTGTGTGTGTATGTATATATATGCATGCATGCATGCATAAGGAAAAAACTCTAAACCCAAATCTTTTAAGAAGAAATATAAAGTAAACTATTTTAAACCAGGGTAGTTTCTATATGGAATAGGAATGTGAGTGGGACTGTAATGTAGATGGTCTAGAGAATGAATGAGTTTGGAATGCCAGATACATCAGAGAAGAACGACTTAGTTCTAACTGGGGGATTAGGAGAATAATGTTATGGACTAAGGTGAAGGAGGCAGGACTCAGCTAACTAGAGAGTTTCTGAGTCAGGGCAAAATGGGGATTCATGGGAAGACTTCAATAGGAGAATGTTAAATTTACATTTGAAGTTATAAAATAGCACTTTGTGTACTGTTTGGGGAACAGAATGTAAGAGACATGAGAAAATATGAGACTTGGGTTAGGAGACTGTTTTAGGAATCACATGAGAGATAACAATGGTGAGAAAATGAGTGCTATTAGTAGAGGTTGTGAGGATTGCATGGGATTGGGATATGTTTTGAAGTAAATTTGACAAGACTTATTCATATATTGGATTTAAAAGGAGACAAATCAAATATAACTCCTAGGTTTTTGCCTTGAAAAACCTGGAACTGCTGAAGTCATTCAGTCAGATGATGAAGTGTGAAGAATAGGCAGATTCTGGGGAAAAAAGTAGATTTTCTACTTTGATCATGGTAAGTGTAAAATGATTATTAGAAATTTAAGTGGAAATAAAAAAGAAGTGTGAAGCTATAGGAAGTTACAAGTAGAGCTAAACGGTATCCTTGAGAACAGCAATGGTGAAAGGAAGTGGATAGTAAAATCTGGGGTCACAAACATCCAGTGATCTTGGGGTTTTGAAGAAAAATGCAGAGGTAGAAGCAGGGGTAGAGATTTAGCCTACAGATACTATTTAAAAGCACAGGGATTGTTGAGATAACCTAAGGAGAGTACACAGAAAGAGAAGATGCCCAGGAGAGAGAACAGGGAAGCCAATACATAGAGTTCCATCAAATGAAGCCAAGAGAAGGCAAGTCAATTAGAAGTAAAACTGGAATAAAGAAATGCCACACAATCCAAGAGAAGAAAGTGCTTAAATGAAGATGGAGTTGTCAAGTATATCAAAAACTGATAAGAGATCAAAATGAAAAATAAAGAAGAAACATTTATTTAACAAAGTTCTGACACCGGGGGATCACCTTGGCAAGGGTAGTTCATTTGACTAGTTAGACTAGAAAGGAGGACATAAAAGGAGACTAGAAAACAGTACATAGGAAAAAAAAAACCACACAACACTTTTGATACAACCTTATTTATTTGTTTATTTATATAAAATTATACATGTTAATCTGAGTATACATAAAAACATCTTTCAACCTAAATGTTTTAAGAGGAAATGTAAAGTAAAATCTTCTCAATTAGGGTAGTTTCTGTACTGATAAGGATTGTGAGTGGCATTATTGTGAGAAGTAGAAGTTGTGGGGATATTCTGAGTTGAAGTTATAGAAGCAGCTACGAAAGACAAGGCCTTTCAGAAATTCTGCTGTAAAATCTTGCAGAGATATAGAATAGTAATGGGTGGGAAATGTGTGTTCAGTACAGAAATATTTTAAAACATGTGACATACTAAATCATGTTTACATACTCATGGAAATGACTGAATATAAGTGAAAAAAGATAAAAAATAAAAAAGATACAAAGGTAAAGTGGAGAAAAAAGATGGGATTCAGAAAAAATAAAACCATTGGCTTTTGCTAGAAGCAGGGTCTCTTCATCTATAACGATAGAAAAAAAATGACTATATTGAAGGCAAAATGTAAAAGGTCCTCTTCGATTACTCATATAAATAAGAAAGAGGTAAAGTCATCAGGAAAGAATGAAGACAGAAATGCCTATAGGAGATTTGAAAAGAAAAAGGAGCTATGAAATAATTCTTTGGAGATTGGAAAATCAAATGTACTTGGGAAATATGACATAATTTATTGAAATAATAGGATCTAGAATTTTAATTATTAATGAACTAGAAGACCATACATACAGCATAATTCTACGCCATTGTTGTTTTCCAGCAATAATCCACTACTAGATGCAGGAAGAATAGACAATTATTTTCTTTACCAAGAATTTAAATTTTTACAGGAGGAAAGAAAAATCCAGGAGGGTGGAAATGTTTATAAAGAAGAATTTTAATGATGGACAATGGAATCTAAGCTGCAAGGAAGGAAATAAGGGCAAGGTGGATGGTTAGTAATCAGAAAATAGCCAAAAGATTGAATTTTCAGTGAAAGAAAAAAGTAGCTAGAGATGGAAGATGGATCACGGGAGAGGCAAATCTGGAATGATGGTAGGTGGTGGTCATGAGTAGTGTGCTTACACTTGATATTTCAGAGACAGTGCCACTATTGAAATCATGGAAGTAGGTTGCATAATGTAGGTTGCTCCTACAGCCAGGGAGACATTGGTGTGGGATCACCTACAGAAATGAGGAAGACCAGCTGCACAAGAATGGCAATAAGAGTGGGACAAAGAATACAATAGGTCAGGTGCTAAAATAATCAATTAATTTGGAGAAGTAAACGGTGACTCTTGGAGAGCAGCAATCATGAAAGGCAGTGGGCAGTAAAATCTGGTGTCACAAGCATCCAAGGATCTCGAGGTTTGAAGAAAAATGCGGGAAATATCATTTGGAAGAGCAAAGGGTAGTAAAGAGGTCACCTGTGTTTCCTGCAGTGTTTCCTGGGATGTTAGAGAATAACCAGTCTTTACTAGAAATTGCTGCTCACCTAGTGGTAAGAGATGTCCCAAAAGTATCTGGTCAAGGAACTGCTTCTTGAACAGGTGGAATAAGAGAACTTACTATGACCAGAGTGGCAATGTCAGGGGATGTCAGATTCAGTAAGTGTTTGAGAAATGGTTGAGGATATTAGAGAGTTTGCTGACCATCAATAACAAGTTTAAAGGATTGCAGAATAAGGGTGTGCACCTGACTGAAGGCTCTACAGAGCATCACGTGGATGAAGTTAGTGATCATCCGGGAGGCACAGGTGTTTCCTGTGACTGGGATGTGAACCACGGGCACATTAGACTCACCTTGGAGGAGCTGTGTAACCAGTTTCACTCGCATGCTGGGGAGCCACGCAGTCTACTCTCTCCAGCAGCTCCTGATGAGGTGAGGTGGTTAGTAGGTGAGTAAATCTATCTGGAAGAAACTGCTTTCTTGGGCAGCTGAGAGTTTGAATAGGTATCCACTACCACAAAATTTTGTTAGTTTTAAATATACTAAATTCCTTAATTGCAAAGTTTGTTTCATTTTTCTTTCTTTGTGCCTTTAGCAGCCCATAGCCCAATGTTAGTTTCATTTTTTATACTTAGTGTATTTAATTAAAATGTGCATTGTATTTTTATATTTAATAATAATCTTCTATGCACTTTAAAAATATTAGCCTATTTAATCCTAACAACAATTCTCAGCTATAGACATTATTATCCTGGAATTACCAATGGAGTGACTGAAATACATAGAAATTATAAAACTTATCAAAGTCATGGCTCAGGTGACAGAGCCAATATTCAAACCCACACTGTCTGGTTCCAAAGTTTATGCTCTACCTACTCTTCTATGCTGAAAGAAAGAAAGAGTGAAAGAATGAATGAGTGGCAAGAAACATTGGAAACTTGCTAGAAGTCCTGTTGGCTAAAAGGGACTGGCTAGTTTATCACTTTAAGTATCTCCATATTATAGATGAGGAGGCTGAAGCTCAAAGACATTCAGCAACTTTCCAAAATGTGCTGAGTAAGAGGTGTTAGAATAGGGGCTCACACCAGGATTATTTCACTCAAGATCAAAGCACATAACTGCATTTTTATGTTACTTTTACTATCAGAAGACCAGATTATGATGATTAAAAAACATACATACATTCTGAATCAGTTGAAATATAATGCAAAGGAGTAAGGCAGATATTGGCTAAAATATCATTTCTGCAACAAATAAAGATCATATAAGAAAAATGTAGTCCCTCCGTTTGGGCCTATGACTCTGTATTGCTGCACTCTAGCTTCAGGCGGATTCATAGACCACCAGTATAAGGGCTGACAGGAAGTCATGAGGTCTGTGCTACGCAAAGCAGAAGAAAAAAGGAAGGGAGCTAGCCACACACACCCAGGTTCTTTTTTGTTGTTCTTTGTACTGCATCCTGTAGTTTTTATCTTTATTTATTTTTAAACCATTTTATTGAGGCTTAATTGACACTCAAAAAGTAAAGCTGTATATATTTAATGCATACAACTTGATGAGTTTGGAGGTAAGTACACATCCATGACTGTCAACCCAATCTATGCAATCTATGCAATAAACCTACCCATCCCCTCCAAAAGTTTTCTCCTACCATCTTCATTATAATTATTGATTTTGTGATAAGCTTACCGTAAGATCTACTTTCTTACCACATTTTTAAGTGTGAATACAGTGTTGTTAACTATAGACACTCTGTTGTATAGATTCATGTAGGATTACTCATCTTGTATTAATATAACAGAAACTGTGTACCCTTTAAATGAAACCTCCTCATTTCCGCCATCCCCAGCTTTTGACAATTACCATTCTACTCTCTAGTTCTGTAAGTTTCACTATTTCTGTTTCATCTTATAAATTAGAATCATTTTGTACTTTTCTTTCTGTGTCTGGCTTATTTCACTTAGCATAATGTCCTCCAGGTTCATCCATGTTGTTGCAAATGACAGGATTTCTTTCCTTTTTAAGGCTGAATAATATTTCATAGTATGTATATGCCCCATTTTCTTTGTCCTTTCATCTGTTGGTGGGCTTTTAGGTTGTTTCTATGTCTTGGCTTTTGTGAATAATGCTGTAATTAGTATGAGTGCAGATAGATATGTATTCCAGATCCTGATTTCTGTTCCTTTAGCTATATACCCAGAGGTGGGATTGCTAGGTCACATGGTAATTAAATCACCAATTAGACAGTCACTTCCTCTTCCTAGAGCTATAAAGAAGACAGAGGGGTTGTGCTAAGGTAGTTCTTTCCACGGAAAGGGATTGTTGGAAGAGGGATAGATCCCATTTCATCACTGCAAGACAGGGAAACACAAGGCAGAACAGCACTCGGTGAAAACTGGCTTCATGGTATGTCTGACGTCATTGTCTGGCACACTGGATACTTGAGTCTTCTACATTCACACTGTGACTTTTATTGTACAGTCTAAATGGTTAATTTAATGGAAACGTAAGATGAAAATGTCAATTCTGGTCATTAGAGTTGTGTGACCTTTCTCCCTTGTCACTTGGCAAATTACTGTCTATATTTACAGCTCTTGTACAAATATGATTTCCTCCAAGAGAACTTCTCTGAGCACGATGCACTAGTCACCACCTCACCCCCCAACTTCCTTTGATCCAATACATTTCATCTCTCCCTGCTCTGTAACACCTATGAACCAGGTGTGTACTCTGTACTGCACATATGCACATACAATTGCATCCTAAATTATTCACCTGATTCTTTGGCTCTGAGATCCCTGATGGCATCAGTAAGAGCTTGTATAAGGTGGGCATCCAACAGAACCCCTGGCAATTATTAGGCCCCTACACTGGACTCTTGATTGAATGATTGAATTGAGAATATTAAGTTGAATTCCATGAGATCGGTAGCTCAGTTCCTGTAGAAAGGCATAATTGTCTGACTGATTCAAATGAAAGTTGAGGAAATGGTGGTAAGTCAGAATGAAATAAATAAAACAATTAGCAATAACTTTGAAAAAGGAAGTTTTATTTTCTATTTTAAAGAAAAAGATAATACATACACAACAGAGTATTAGATACAACACTTTTCCACTTGAAAATTCAGTGGCACAGGGACTAGACACAGTGGCTCACACCTGTAATCCCAGCACTTTGGGAGACCAAGGCAGGTGCATCACTTGAGGCCAGGAGCTCGAGACCAGCCTGGCCAACATGCTGAAACCTTGTCTCTACTAAAAATGCACAAAGTAGCCTGGTGTGGTGGCAGGTGCCTATAGTTCCAGCTACTCAGGAGGCTGAGGCACAAGAATCGCTTGAACCCAGGTTGCAGTGAGCCGAGATTACGCCACTGCACTCTGGTCTGGGCGACAGAGCGAGATTCTGTCTCAAAACAAAACAAGACAAAACACAACAAAAAAATATCTGGGCACGGTGGCTCATGCCTGTAATCCCAGCACTTTGGGAGGCCAAGGTGAGCAGATCACGAGGTCAGGAGATTGAGACCATCCTGGCTAACATGGTGAAACCCCGTCTCTACTAAAAAGAAAAAAAAAAAAAGAAAAAGTAGCTGGGCATGGTAGCACGTGCCTGTAGTCCCAGCTACTCAGGAGGCTGAGGCAGGAGAATTGCTTGAACACGGGAGGCAGAGCTAGCAATGAGCTGAGATTGCGCCAGTACACTCCAACCTGGGTGAAAGAGTGAGACTCCATCGAAAATGAAAGAAAGAAAGAAAGAAAGAGAGAGAGAGAGAAAGAGAGAAAGAGAGAGAGAGAAAGAAAGAGAGAGAGAGGGAGGGAGGGAGGGAGGGAGGGAAGGAAGGAAGGAAGGAAGGAGAAAGAAAGAAGGGAGGGAGGGAGGGAGGGGAGGAAAGGAAGGAAAGGAAGGAAAGGAAAGAAAGGAAAGAAAGAAAGAAATTTCAGTGCCACAGTGTAAGAAGTATAGTATAGTAGATGCACACCAAATGATTGATCTATTAGTTAGAATATCTAATGTGTCTAGTTACGTTTAAAATGTCAAAAACTAAGTGAATTATTCTATGACTCTTCCCTCATCATTTTTCTTCATCCATATTCACATTAGAGAAAAAAAAAGTTCCTCTTCTACCAGATGGTAGCATAAATTTTCAGGTCAAGTGATATTAAAAATAGATAATAGCCAGGACCCCATGAGTCTCTACAGAAAGACTAAACAGTCACAATGGGGAATATCATTGTTTTGGTTTTCTTTATGAGCTTTTATGTACTCAGCTGCTTCTCAGGCAGACTTTTACTGCAGTGGGACCTGGATCATTCTGAATTCTGGTTCCACATCACTTCCCGTCCTTTACACTCTCTCAGCTCTGTGCCACACAAGTCAAGGGAAACAGTCTTGCAGCTGCACTCTGGTTCTGAATGTGCTCTCCCCCACATGGCTGGGTTTGAGTCTTGGAATCAGAATTCTCTAAGTTTTGTCTCTAGGTGCTGCTGTTTACAAACATTCTTCTATGTTAAGGAGCTTAGACTTATGTAAAAAATATAAAATGTGAAAATCAAGTTATTTCAAATCAACTTAAAGAGTTCATTTGGTTTTTCTTTAAAAGGTATAGTGATTATTACTAATTTTGATGAATAATTACTTTTGGCTAATATGTTCAAAACACATGTCAAATGCTACTCCTTTTAGGAAGCTTTTTCAAATCCTCCAAACATTGTCTGCTTTTTCTAACGTCCCATCCTTTCATCCACATTTACTCGTATGTCCAAGAAACACTTGCTCCAGAGAGCAGTCTACGTGTGATTCTTCTTAGTGTCTCTTTCAGCGGCTGCAGAAAAGGAAGAAAGCACCAGCTTATGTTGGCTAATTTTTATTGAAGTAATCTATGATTTGTTCATAGTTTTGTTGCTGTATATTTAAAATCTTGAGTTACTAATGGTGAAGTTGGAACCACCATTTTATTATTTTAGTGCAGATAATCTGTCCTTTTTATTATCAATATTTATTTCTAGTGTGCTTACTGGATTCCAGTAAGTTTTAAAATTTTAAAACTAAAATTTTAAAAATGGAGACATGGATTAAAAATGGGATAAAACCAAATAATAAGTAAAATATTATCAAAGTTTCATAAAAGGTATAATGTAGATGGACCCTGGAGATATTTTATATAATATTCTTTATGGATAAAAAATACAAAGGTCGGAGTGTAAGTGAGTTATACCAGATCACACAGTAAATCACTGCTTGACTCTAGGCTAAACCGAGGTTTTAAGAAAAACATTACCTAATGCAGTCAGACAAGCATGAGTTTTCTTCAAATTTTATTTCTATTGTGTGTCCTTGGACATATGATTTGAAATCCTAAAGATTAACTTTTTTCGTTTGTGAAATAAGGCAGCAATGCCAATTCCAAATCATTTGTATGAGGATGAAATGATATGACATATAGCAAAGCACCTGGTGCTCAGTAATAGATGTTAAATAATTGTTAAGCACTGTGAGAACATTAATAGCTCACATAATTAAGTGGCTGCCATACATATGGGTTCTGATACTCAATAAACGTGTCCCTCTTTAATTCTTCCTTAGTGTCTGATACCTACCTCACAATCAAACTTTGCCAAGCAGTCATGGCTTTTTCCCTAAGAAGTATATGCAGCAGATATGTCAACCACTAACTTTAGTAGAGAGACAATACTTCATACATAGCCTTCAAGACACCCCTTACACCCATATAACTTATACCACCATTGATTGTACAATAGGTGACACTGATCCAACCTGGTGATGGAATCCTCTCTGAAAAATTAAGAACAATAGCACTGAGAGAAGGAATTGATGAGAATAGTGGACATGGAACCAGGAAGTCACATAGAGTTGGATCCATTGTTGGCAGTATGAGAAGCTAAAGCGGGAAGGGAAGGGAAGGGAAGAGGGAAAGGAAGGGAAGAGGGAAAGGAAGGGAAGAGGGAAAGGAAGGGAAGAGGGAAAGGAAGGAAGAGGGAAGGGAAGGGAAGAGGGAAAGGAAGGAAGAGGGAAGGGAAGGGAAGAGGGAAGGGAAGGAAGAGGGAAGGGAAGGGAAGAGGGAAGGGAAGGGAAGGGAGGGCAAGGCAGGGCAAAGCAGGGCAAGGGAAGAGAAGCTGTTAGTGAAACAGAGAAAGCCAACTGCAGATGAAAGCATAATGGAGAGGCTGGAATGAGAGACACAAGAGAGATAACAATAACAGCAGCTCTTAGAAAACAGATTGGCTTTGACATGTGAGAGACCCAGCAGTGTCTTTTTAATAAAGTACATTTCACTTAAGATAATCAGAGCAGATTCTCCTTCTGGTAACCAAAATATTATGGCTATAACTCTGTATTAATGGTACAGATAACTTTTCAATGGCAAATGAGAGAAAGAAAAGATTCATTCCAAGTCAGAAATCTACTGGCACCACTCACTCTAACTCAGAAATGTTTACTTTAGTCCCTTTCAAATGTGACATCACTTAGCTTCTTCATACGCTTACAGGTTTTTGGCACAGGAAATAGCTCTTCCACCCTTCCCCCATCCCAAACCTGGCCCCTTCTTGTTCCTTCTCTGAATTCTTGAATGGTGACCATGTGAGCTATCACCAAATGTGTGGTCTGAGCCAGCCTTTGAAGATTGCCATAATGATCTTTGCTGACTTCTGCCCTGTGCTTTTATTTGGAACCCCTGGTTGGCTGTTTGCTTTCCTAAATGTTAGCAGACTTGAACTGATGAGTTTTAAGTGCCTGCGGTGATCAACACCAGGTCCTTTAGTTTTGTATTTACTGTATATATTAAAAAGTAAAACAGAATATGTCAGTATAGAAAGCATCCCATGTCCTCCCTCTTTCCCTTCCTTCTTTTCTTCCTCTCTCCGTCCTTTCCTTCCTTCCTTCATTCCTTTTTCTCTTCTCCTTCTCTTTCAGTCTCCCTCTCTTAATTTTGCCATTTCCCAGTTTTGAATATAGCTATGTGATAATAATAAAAATGTGAACTTTTTTCCATAATTTCAATATGTATTTATTATATATATATTTTAAAAATTGGAAATATAAAGAAAAACATCAGAATTTCAACATGCAGAAAAATTATAATTAACACTTTAATGTATTTGTTTTTCTTTCCAGGATTTTGTCAGATAGATAAATAGATAGACACAGAAGGAACAATGGAATAGTATATTTTTTTTGTTTTTTGTGTTTATCACTTTTCAGATGATAAGCGTATTTCTCAAAGTTAAATATTCTTCTTAGAAATTATTATCTTTAATAGCTGAATATTTTATCATATACATGCACCAAAATTTAATAATTTCTTACTTTAGCAAATAATTCTTACTTTTTTAGATATATGAAATGTAATGAGCAGTTTTCATAGTTTTTAAAATAAAAATTCAATGTATATTTGATGTTCCCCAGGATAAACTGATACAGTATAAGTAAGTTTACAGGTTTATATTTTATAAGCCTTTTAGGCAATATTGATATGCGTTTACAGAGTTTCACAAAGCTTACTACAGGTTAAATTTGAAAATATCATTAAAAAGTACATATCTCAAAGGTAAGAT
Organism: Theropithecus gelada; assembly: GCF_003255815.1. NCBI lineage: Eukaryota > Metazoa > Chordata > Mammalia > Primates > Cercopithecidae > Theropithecus > Theropithecus gelada. Next base: position 11,655,563 of record NC_037672.1, on the reverse strand, counting down.
ATTAAGTGTAATTAGTAATAATTAATTTGTTTCAAAAAATTGTTAATAAGAACAAATAAACAGGAGGAAAATGTCAGCTTCTGTATAACAAATTACATCCTCAAGGTATTTATAGAACAGTAATAGAGAGTCTTGCTAGAGATAATTTTATTCTTAAAAATAGTTTCAAGATATAAGAATATCTTTTATGTCAAATAAAAAATAAGTTTCAAAACAATTTCGTGAGTAGAAGCTATACAATAATAATAGATATGCATTTAGATGGTAGTAATGAATGAGCTCAGACTTTGGAATAAGATAGATAAGGAGAGATTAATACTTATTTTAAGGTAAGAAAAAGAATATTACCTTCAAATGAACAATGGCAGCATAAGCATATGAATCATCTTTATTTTTCTGTTCCAAAAATAGATTAATATTTAAAAACATATATTAAATGTACATGGCCATTCATACAAACCAGAGCAAAATTGTTTAGAGCTATCAGAAGATTCACAGTGATGAGTAATAAATAAATAATGAAAAAATTGTTTAAACTTAAACCTCTACAGATGACAATGTAACAATGAAACTAAAAGCGCAATGGATAGATTAAAGAACAGATTACATAAAGTTGAAGAGAGAAAGTTTAAAGTGGAATGCAAAGCTGAAGAAATAACTTGGAGTGTGGTTCAGAGGAGCAGAAAAACACCACGAAGAGAAGTTAAGAGGCATCGAGAATAAAATGAGAAGCTCTAACATGTTCTTGTCGGGGTTGCAGAGGCCATACCAAAGAAAACAGAAAAGAGGCAACGGTCAGAATGGTAGAGGATAACTTCACAGAATCGTTGGAAAAAAAAATCTTTAGATTCTAAAAGCCCAGTGAACACAACGCAGGATGAATTGAAGGAATTCTTCACTTACAAAACATTTGAAGACCACGAAAAAGAGATACTAAGAGCAGCCACGAGGGAGAAAAAGAGACTAAATACCTACAAAGTGTCTATAAGACATATAATAGACTCATTTGTAGCAAAAATAAAGACAGAAGAAAGTGAAATAATTTTTAAATATGCCAAAGAAGTAGTATTTACCAACCTAGAATTGTATATACATGTAATAAATCTTTTAAGAATCAGAGTAAAATGAGACATAAAAATGAGAACTTACCAGTTACTAAAGACAGTTCTGAAGGATGTAGTATTTTAGGCAGAAAGACAATGGTTCTAGATAAAAAAATCTCAAATGCAAAAAAAAAAAAAAAAAAAAAAAAAAAAAAGGCAAGAAAATATACCAGTTAGTTTGTGGATAATTTCAAACAAACACTGGATAAAATAATGTATAATTTGTGAGAAAACACAGAAAAAGAACTAAAATACTAAGCAAAAATAATATATAATTTGGGAAATAGTGAATGGATTTAAAATAATCTAAGATTTATTATTGTAGTTAGTTGTTGTCATTTTATTATCTTGAAAGAGAGTGAAGATGCTGATTAATTTTAAATTTGTTAGGTCAAGTATAGCTAGTCATATAGTTCCTCTAATCACTATAATAACATGCACAGATTATATTATTTACACACAAGTAGAGGGGAAAAATGGAAGGAGAAAAAGAAAAAAAATCGATCAACACAGAAAAATGGCTAGAAAGGAAGAGAAGTGAGAAAAGATGAGGCAGAAAGAAAATACACAATAAAATAGTTAAACTCAATTCAGATAAAATCATTACCATAAAAAATGTGTAGGGACTCAACTATCTAGTTAAGGGGAAAATTGTCACTGTGGATTTGAAACAAATTCCAACTTGATTTTTTTTTTTTTTTTTTTTTTGAGACGGAGTCTCGCTCTGTCACCCAGGCTGGAGTACAGTGGCCGGATCTCAGCTCACTGCAAGCTCTATCTCCCAGGTTTATGCCATTCTCCTGCCTCAGCCTCCTGAGTAGCTGGGACTACAGGTGCCCGCCACCTCGCCCGGCTAGTTTTTTTGTATTTTTAGTAGAGACGGGGTTTCACTGTGTTAGCCAGGATGGTCTCGATCTCCTGACCTCGTGATCCGCCCATCTCGGCCTCCCAAAGTGCTGGGATTACAGGCTTGAGCCACCGCACCCGGCCCCCCAACTTGATGTTATTTAGAAAAGACATATTATGTAAAATACACAGAAATAAAAAGGTTAAATTCAAAAGATGGAAAAATATTTACCATGCACATGGGAAACAAAAAAGTTGATTTATCCATTAATATCAGACATAATATAATGAAGACATGAAATATGAAATAAGTTTTTAAAGTTTAATAACTCTAAATAGTATATGATTGTTTAGGATATTATATATTCTATAAATAGGCCATTTATGTTATATACTATATAATATATATTCTAATAATTTTCTTATTTTAATATATTCCATATATATGGAATATATATATCTTATTTATAGAATATATAACTGTATATATTCTGTTTATATATGGAACATATATAAATGAGGAAATTATCAGAATGAATGTAGGTTAGGTGTTAACTCCAGTGGCAGTGGCAGGGATAAAATTCAACTGGGAAGGGGCCTGAAATGGACTTCCAAGACACTGGGGATCTACATTTTAGTCAGTATAGTGTATATAAATGATAATTTATCTTTTAACTCAAAATTTAAGTTTACATTTAATTTTTCTATGTGTTTTCAAACATAAAATAGTATGCCAAAGGATGAAATGTTTTCTTTAGAATGATTCAAGGAAACCATCAAACAAAAATGGGTACATTTGAGAAAGAAGCAATTGACAGCCTTGGAAATGGGAAATGTACCTCGTGAAATCTTTTTTAAAAATAAGCTGACTAAATACTGAGAAAAAAACAGCACTGAGAGTAGATTTAATGAGTTTTACACGAAAACTGAAGATCCAAATGCAACACAGATTCATAAAAATATAAAAAACGTTAAAGAGAACTCAAGACATAGTTTGAGAAGTTCTATCATAGATCTATTAGATGGTTTGGAAAGGGAGAAATGTTTAAAATCTGTACATTGAAAAGTTTTCTCAAATGTGAATAAAATATTTTTAAAAATACATATTTGGGCACATTGTATAAAATTATAGATCCATACAAATTTAAAAAGAATCCTAAATGCAATGTAAGAAAATAGACTTATAAATGTCTATAGAATAGTAAATTCAGATTAAAACTAGATTTCCCATGAGAATTGATAGATGCTGAAGAGACAGATTAACATGGATAAAGTAATGAGGGTAAGCAACTACACCAAGTTGTGATTCTAAATCCCTTTAATAGTGAAGGCAAAATAAAATAATATTTAGACACACAAGTGATAACAGAAAATAATTACCCACGGATCTTTTTTGAAAAAAACTACTAAAGGATGGTTTTCAGCAAAAATAAAAATGGAATATTTTAAGTTTAAGGTATCAATCCGTCAAGACGATACACTTCTAAATTTGTATCCTCTTGATAAGACAGCTTCATAATATATGAGTCAGAAATTAACAGAAAAAAAGAAGAACAATATAATCACGTTTGATAATTGTGTTATATAAATCTTCAACATTCTGATTAAATTTTGACTGCTTTATATGTCATTTGCCAAAAGATATGGTTTAAAATCTCCCACTATAATGGGAATATGGGTTTCATTTATATATATCTTTTAAATCTGACCATGTGCATACCTTATTATAACCCCACAATTTTAATCACCAACAAAAATGCTTACATACATAAACCAAAAATTATGTTCAAGTATGTTCATAATAGGTGGGTGCAGTGGCTTACGTCTATAATCCCAGCACTTTGGGAAGCCAAGGTAGGAGGATTGTTTGAGGACAGGAGTTTGAGTCCAGCCTGGGAAATATGGTGAGACCCCATCTCTATAAAACAAACAAACAAATAGCAATTATCCAGGTGCGGTGGAGTGCACCTGAGGTAGGAGAATCACTTGAGCCCAGGAAGCTGAGGCTACCGTGAGCCGGTTCACACCACTGCATTCCAGCCTGAGCAACAGAGCAAGAACCTATCTTAAAAAAAACTCGGCCGGGCACAGTGGCTCAAGCCTGTAATCCCAGCCCTTCGGGAGGCCGAGGCAGGCGGATCGCGAGGTCAGGAGATTGAGGCCATCCTGGCTAACACAGTGGAACCCCGTCTCTACTAAAAAAAATAAAAAATAAAAAATAATTTAAAAAAAATTAGCTGGTCGTTGTGGGCGCCTGTGGTCCCAGCTATTGGGGAAACTGAGGCAGGAGAATGGCATGAACCCGGGAAGCGGAGCTTGCAGTGAGCCGAGATCGCGCCACTGCACTCCAGCCTGGACGACAGAGGCAGACTCCGCCTCAAAAAAAAATTTAAAAAAGTTCATAACAGCATTATTTGTAAGGTATCCAGATGGAGACAACCTATGTGTCTAACTACCTAAGAAGGGATAAATTAATTCTAGTATATTGATATAATGCAAAACTACACAACAGTGGAAATAAGCAAACCTCACATACATCATAATGCTGAACAAAAAAGCTAAGTAGTATATGATTTAATTTACATTTAGTGCAAACACACGCTAAACTAATCTGTGGGACTCAAAGTCAGAAAAGGGCTTATATTTTGGAAGAAGGTGTTAATTCTAGGTGAGAAAAATGAAGGAGATATTTGGGCGTCTTAATTTGGCTGATGGTTACTCTGTTACAAACTCAAATTGTACCAGGACAGTAAGTAAAATATTTATTTATAAAATAGAGATATACGGTTTAAACAGTCAGCTAATTCTGTAAGTTTGTTTATTTTATTATACAAAATGGCAGCTCATAGTCCTCCACTTCCAGTTTCATCATCCCAGCCACTTTATCTTTTTCAACTGATTATTTTTGTATTATGTATTGGTCTCTAAATAACATGTTTATTGCTACCTTTTTTTTAGTATTCTGTATTATCATTTGACAATCACCAAATATATAAGAAAATAACTTCCTTTCCAAATGACACCGTTTCACTACATATACACATCCTTAACAAATCCCTATAATTTCAATATAGCTATAACGTAATTTGGCTAAATCAATATTCAGTATTTGTAAAATTGCAACTATGTGAGTTCTGCTCATAATTGAGCCAAACGGTTAACCACAGTAAAATTTTCCCTGCATAATTTTTTCATCAAAATTAATATTTGTCATTTAATTTAATTTCTTTGCAATAATCCAAAATGTTTTGGAGATATTCAGATGACTTAGGTATTCTGTCAATTTTGCATTCCTAATAAAATGACCACCACAATTAACCTGGGCTCTGTCTTCATCGTTTGGTGTTTCTCTTGCCTCACATTTCTCTTGTGACCAGACCTCTTATTTCTATAAGTCATACTTTTCTTTATCTGTGAGTTGTATGTTACTCTTTCATTATTATTATTATTTTGCTGAGCAAATTCTGAAGTAGCTACCTGAAATGAGATGAGTGTTGTAGAAGTTATTCTGAAGAACATGCATCTATAAAATGATCTTTCTTCCACCTTGACAATTAATTTGTGGCTGAGTATAGAATTCTAGTGATTGAAAATCACTTTCTTTCAGGAATTTGAAGGCTATATTTTTGCCATATAGATTCCAATGCTGTTATTCAAAGCTTAAGTTATTCTGATTAGTGATTCAGTATATAGGACCTAAATTATCTATTGGTCTAAAATCCTACATAAATTCCTCTTTGTCCTGACTGTTTCAATATTTTCTGATGTGCTTTGCCCGAGGTAAGAGAATGGCAAAATTTTTCTGTAAAGGGTTTGATATAGCTTGGCTCTGTGTCCCCGCCCAAAATCTCACCTCTCATAATCCCCACAGATCAAAGGCAGGACCAGGTGGAGATGATTGAATCATGAGCGTGATTTCCCCATGCTGTTCTTGTGATAGTGATTGAGTTCTCACGAGATCTGATGGTTTCATAAGCGTCTGGCATTTCCCCTGCTTGCACTCGCTTCGTCCTGCCACCCTGTGAAGGTGGCTGTTTCTCCTTTGCCTTCCACCATGATTGTAAGTGTCCTGAGGCCTCCCCAGCCATGCGGAACTGTGAGTCAATTAAACCTCTCTCCTTTATAAATTGTCTTAGGTATTTCTTCATAGTAGTGTGAGAACTAATACAGGGTTCAGTAATAGATATTTCAGGCTTTGTGGGCCGTGCAACCTGTGTTACAACTACTCAACACTGTCATATTGTAAAAGCAGCCCATAGGCAGTACATAACCACATGGGCATGAATGTGTCCCAGTGAAACACTTTAAAAAAAAAAATAGGTGGCAAGCTGGATTTGGCCCATGGGTCATATTGCCAACATTTTACCTAGGTCATTGTTTATCTATTGTTTTAGGCACTCTGTGGGTCTTTTTAATTGAGAAACTTATATCCTTTAGTTCTGAGAAAATGTTGTTATACTATTACATTTTTAATTTCCTGCTTTTAATTCTTATTTTTTCTCTCTCTGAAACTCTTATTATTTACATGTTGGTTCTTCTGAACTGAACTTTCCAATTTTATTTTACATATTTAATATCTGTGTTTTATTTTTGTTTTGGCAAAATTATTCATATTAATTTTTCCAAATTTCTATTGAGTTTTTTAAAATTTCAAAGAAAATAAAAATTTTCAAATAGCTCTTATTTTGTAATAATTGTTGTTTTAATACACACAGTTTTTCTTTCATGACTGTAATATCTTAACTCTAAAAACATAAATGATATCCATGCGTAATCTTATTTCCTCCAAGTTTCTTGTCTTCGGTTTTATAAAAATCTTTTATATAAGTTTTAATCAGATGATTTGTAAATCTTATTTGTCAAATATTATTTTAAAATTTGGGATTTGGAAGCCTTAAATTATATAGTGGATCCTGTGATATATTAACCTCATCCAGAATATATCTAATAGGGCCTGTTAGTTGTAGAACTTTGAATGTTAATACCTTTGTGTCTTTTTTCTTGGGTTGGTGAGATTGCCCAGAGATTTCACTGAAATCTTACTTGGAGAGTGAAGGTTCTGGCAATGGTGGTGGGAACATTGGTTTCTAAGTAAGAAAAGCACACCAGGATGCTCAACAGCCAGTACACAAATATTAACTAAATCTTCCTGTTTTCCCTTTTCTACCTCCAACCTTATTAATACCTCCTGGCCCCAAGACCGTAGGTCCTTTTCTCCAAGGAAGTAATATACAATATTTTGCCAGACCAAAGCAAGAGTAATCATTTAACTTTATTAAGTGAGTGGGGATGTTTAGAAATATAAAATACTTTCCACCAATTTGCTTTATTACAGCCATATTATCTTTCTTTCCACTGACTCATTACCAGTAATCTAGGGTCACAGGTTAATGAGCCTTATATAATTTTAGCTGTGTAAAGCATTTTGATCTCATTTTTTTCCCTCTACTGATTTATGATTGAGTTTCCTTGGAGTTGTTGATTATTTTGTTATCAGTTCACCTGACTTGTAACTTCTCAGATTGTGCTAATGTTCTATCGTCTTTCATTTTCTACATCCTTGTGGGTTTACGGCTCATCTAAGTTCAGATATACCAACAATCACAGAAACATCAGTTTTAAATTCCCATTAAACAGTAGAATCTCAGAGTGGTTAAATACAACCAGGCTATATAATAATTATAAAATATATTCTTAAAGCCCCCCAAAAAATAACTGAATGCAAACATATACGAATATTAATTGAAATAAAGTTTATTGATCAATTTATTAAGACTTTACAGACAAACACTGTTAATAGATCCATTTATTTGTATAGGTAACTCTCGATGAAAATATAATCATAAACATATATGTTTCTAACAACATAGACAGAGACAGTTGTGTGTGAAGTAAACACTAACAGAATTCATGGGAAAAAAGAACAGATCTTATAGCAAGAGATTTTAACATACTTCCTTCAGAATCTAAAGATAAAATAGAGCAAAAGTAATACAAAAAGGAACTTTATATACGCCCATGTGCTGCATAACAGCATTTGAGTCAATAACAGACTGTGTAAATGATGATGTCTTATAAGATTATAATAGAGCTGAAAAATTCCTATCTCTTAGTAAGGTGATCGGCATTGTAACATTGTAGCACAATGCATTACCAACTTGTTTGTGATTATATTGGTGTAAACAAATTTATTAGTTCACTTTTATGCTGCTAATAAAAACACCTAAGACTGGGTAATTTATACAGGAAAGAGGTTGGTTGGACTCACAGTTCCACATGGCAGGGCCTCACAATCATGGTGGAAGGCAAGGAGGAGCAAGTCACATCCTGACATGGATAGCAGCAGGCAAAGAGACAACTTGTGCGGGGAAACTTCTCGTTATAAAACAATCAGATCTCATGAGACTTATTTGCTATCTGGAGAACAGCAAAAGAAAGACCCACCTCCATGATTCAATTACCTCCCACCAGGTCCCTCCCACAATATGTGGGAATTGTGGGAGCTACAGTTCAAGATGAGATTGTGGTGGGGTCACAGCCAAACCATATTACCAAACGTATTACATTGTCATTGTATAGAATTATATAGCACATACAAGTATGTAGAGTACATAATAGAGTACATAATACTTGATAATTATAATAAATAGCTATGTTATTGGTTTATGTATTTACTATAACATATGTTTACCATTATTTTATAATGTACTCCTTTTACTTATTGAAAAAAAAAAAGCTTAGAATAAAACAGCCTCAGGTAGGTCCTTCAGGAAGTATTTCAGAAGAAGGCATTGTTTTCATAGGACATGATAGCTGTATTTGTATTCTTCCTGAACTCAACCTTCCAGTGTGATAAGATGTAGAATAGAAGACAGTTATTGATGATCTCAGTCCTGTGTAGGTCTAAGCTAACACGTGTGTTAGTGTCTTCATTTTTTAATAAAAAAGCTTAAAAAGCAAAAAAAAAAAAAAAAAAAAAAAAAAAAAAAAAAAGCTTATCAAATCAGGATATACAGAAATAAAATATTTTGGTACAGCTGTACAGCATGCTTGTATTTTAAGTTGTTATTACGTTAGAGTCAAAAAGGTTAAAAAAATTGAAAAACATTATAAGGTAAATAAGTTATAGTAAGCTAAGCTTAACTTGTTTTTGAAGAAAGAAAATATATTTTAATACTTTTAGTGTAGCTTAGGTGTACAGTGTTTATAACATCTACAGTAGTATAAAGTAATGTCCTAGGCCTTCACATTCACTTACCATTCACTTACTGACTCACTCAGAGAAACTTCCAGTCTGCAAAGTTTTATTCATGATAAGTGACTGATATGGTTTGGCTCTGAGTCCCCACCCAAATCTCATGTCAAACTGTAATCTTCATGTATTGGGGAAGGGACCTGATGGGAGGTGATTGGATCATGGGAGAAGTTTCCCCCATGCTGTTCTTGTGATAGTGAGTTCTCACAAGATCTGATGGTTTAAAAGTGTGTGGCAGTTCCCCCTTTGCTGTCTTTTCTGCCACCATGTGAAGAAGGTGTGTACTTCCCCTTTGCCTTCTGCTGTGATTGTTAAGTTTCCTGAGGCTTCCCAGTCATGCCTCCTGTTAAGCCTATGGAACTGTGAGCCAATTAAACCTCTTTTCTTCATAAATTACCCAGTTTCAGGTAGCTCTTTACAGCAGTGTGTAAATGGACTAATACAGTGCCCTATACAAGTGCAGTATTTTTTATCATTTATGTGGTATTTTTATTATACTTTTTTATGTTTAGATATACAAACACTTACCATTGTTTTACAATCACCTGTAGTATTCAGTGCAGTAACAAGTTGTCTAGATTTGTAGCCTAAGAGCAACATGCTATATCATATAGCTTAGGCATGTAGTAGGCTACACACTCTAGGTTTTTGGAAGTACATTTTATGATGTTTGCACACTGACAAAATTGCCTATATGATGTGTTTCCCAGAATGTAAATGTATTCCTGTTAAGTAATGCATGCCTAAATATATATTTATATGTGTGTGTATATATATATGTGTGTATGTGCATATATGTATACACACAGGGTTATTATATATACATATATAAATAAATACACACGCACATGCTTATCTTTTCCCCATTTATTTTTAAGAGTAACTGTTTAGGCTATGTGGTTATCTTGCAGTGGGACTGGAGTATAAGAAAAACAAATTATGAAATTAGTGATATATCCTACTTCTATTTTTCCCTTCTGTGCTCAACTTCATTTGTCTTATTTTCTTATTTGTCTTATTTTCTGCAGAATCTTTGTCAAGCACTTAATTTGGCTAGTTTGGCTTTAGTATAATTGTTTTTGAATTTCTCAAGGTAATTTAGAAGCCATTCTTCAAAATTAAAAAAAAAAAATCGAAATACCAACTCTCACTTTTTAGACCTATTGAAAATATAAAACATTTATTATATTCTCTATCCATTAATAAAAACAAATATATTAACAAAAAAATGAAATAAGACTCTATGTACATAACCACATGGGCATATATAACAACATGGGCATGAATGTGTTCCAATGAAACACTTCTTTTCTTCAAAACTAGATGGCAAGCTAGATTTGGCCCATGGGTCATATTGCCAATATTTTACCTAGGCCATTGTTTATCTATTGTTTTAAGCATTCTGTGGGTCTTTTCAATTGAGAAGTTAATATCCTTTAGTTCTGAGAAAATTTCCTTGTACTATTACATTTTTAATTTCTTGCTTTTAATTTCTCTCTTTTCTCTCTCCAAAACTCTTATTATTTACATATTGGTTCTTCTGAACTTGACTCTCCACATTTTATTTTGTATATTTAATATCTTTGTGTTTTTTATTCAGGCTTTTATATGTGCCTCTCAATAAATATTTGTTTATTGAGTGAAATCCAGGTTTGGTTATTGCGTTCTCTTTTCTCTTTGTATTCTTTGTAACTGAAACATATATGGATATGGAGAGATTTATAAACATATTACAAATGGCTCATTAAGAGACTTAGTTATATTATAAATTATTCATTGTTACAGGATTACCCATCACATGTAATCACCGCTTTTTTTTTTTTTTTGGTAAGGTCTCACTCTGTTGCCCAGGCTGGAGTGCAGTGGGATGATCACAGCTACTGCAGCCTTGACCTTTTGGGCTCAAGTGACCCTCTCAGTTTAACTTCTCAAGTAGCTGGGACTACAGGCAGCTATCACCATGCCCAGCTAATTTATTTGTATTTATTTATTTATTTATTTAGGTAGAGGTGGGGTTTCGCTATATTGGGCTCAAGCTATCCACTGGGCTAAATCTATCTTCCGGCCTCAGCCTCCTAAAGTGCTGGCATTACAGGCATGAGCCACTGTACCCAGCCCAAACCATTTAATCCTAATAAGACTAACATGGTACATATTACCCTCTTTATTTTAAAGGAAATGACAATGCACAGAGTTTAACAAATCTAAGAAGTAAGTAGATTATAGATACAGGATTTGAACCAAAGCATTTGTGTTCTAAATCCATACTCGGCCAATGTTCTGTTATACTTCGCGGAGGACATTATATGAATATGTCTTGTCTATATTGTGTCTAGCAATAAACCTGGGTTGAAGCCAACAAATATTGTGACAACTTTAACTTCTTCGGTTGCTAAATCTAGAGAAATTTTATTTGTTCATTTGTGCTGCTCAAACAAAATACCTGAGACTGGGCAATTTACACAACAGAAATGTGTTGGCTCATAGTTTTGAAGAGTGGGGCATCCAAGAGCAAAGGGCTGTTATCTGGTGTGGGCATTCCTGCTGTATCATCTCGTAGTGGAAGATGAGAATATTAGAAAAAAACAAGAGCTCAAACTCACACCCTTAAACGTTTTTTATAATCATCATGAATCCATTCCTAAGGGTGGAGCCCTCTAGACTTAAACACCTCATATTACACCCCATCTTCGAGAAGTGTTGCATTAAAGCTTAAGTATCCAATACACGCTTTTGGGGGGACATATTCAAATCAAACCTGAAGAAATATTTGCTAACATAATATATGCAGATTCACTTTCTCTTCTGCTTTCCACTTCGACTCACTCAGTATTTAAATATTACATTTGGATAAATCTGTATGTATGCCAGTAATTTGTAAAGAGATGAAAACAAAAGTCACCTTACAATATTGTTTTAATTATAAAATATTAGCACTATAAGTGGTTAAAGTTTATCATAACCTTATTTAATAACCATATACCTATTTACCTTCCCTTGTCACTGAATTTGAAATACTGGTATTTCTTACAGAATAATTAAAATTATTGAAATGAAATGCAACTTCCTACACAATTCCAATGATCTAAATATAATCAGTGAGTTGTTAATTGAAAAGATTTAAATATTTCCTTTTAAATGTCAATATTTCAAAACAAAATTTGTTTTTGATAGCTATTATATTCTAATATTGTACAATTCTAAATTTTAAAAACACTATAAAATATTAACTTGCAAAAAAAGAACAGCATATTAGATTGTAGAAAACAAAGCCTGGCGGTGGCTCACGCCTGTAATCCCAGCACCTTGGGAGGCTGAGGAGGGTGGATCATGAGGTCAGGAGTTTGAGACCAGCCTGGCCAACACAGTGAAACCCTGTCTCTACTAAAAACACAAAAAATTAGCCAGGCATGGTGGTGGGTGCCTGTAATCCCAGCTACTCGGGAGGCTGAGGCAGGAGAATCGCTTGAACCCAGGAGGCAGAGGTTGCAGTGAGCTGAGATCGCGCCATTGCACTCCAGCCTGGGTGACAGAGCAAGACTCCATCCTCCATCTCAAAAAAAAGAAAAAAATAAAATAAAATAGCTTAGTACCACTTGCTATCAGCCAACCTAAGGACTGTATTTTTATTTCTTACATTTCAGTGAATTCTTATGCTCATATCCTCATATTTAATTTGTATAGTGCCGATTATGGTATACATTCAAATGTAGGTCCTCTCTTTTTAAAACCAAAAATGTGTCATAAGGACTTTCTATTTGTCTGTTAGTTGTTAAAACCATGTTTTTAATTGTGTAGCATTCTACTGAGTGAATAAAAACATCACTTAATGTCACTTAAATTAGCCTTTGCCTTAAATTTAGTTAACTTCTAATATTTTTCATTAATGACCTCTTCATTAAATTTGTCAGTAATGGTATGGGACAATCACCACAAGGTATGGTTATATAATATATGCTAATAAGTATATATAATACCTCTTGGATTTATATAGCACTGTTGTTTTTAATAAACTTTTATAAGCATTTTATTTTATCCTCAGATAATTTTGAGGTAAACAATATAGGTATTATTCTTCTCGTTTTAAGTTTATAGAAAATCAAGTTTAGTGGCTGGGTACAGTGGCTCACGCCTATAATCCCAGTGCTTTGGGAGGCTGAGGCAGGCAGATCATGAAGTGAGGAGTTCAAGACCAGTCTGGCCAACATGGTGAAACCCCATCTCTACTAAAAAAAATACAAAAATTAGCCAGGTATGGTGGGATGTGCCTGTAGTCCCAGCTACTCAGGAGGCTGAAGCGGGAGAATCACTTGAACCCAGGAGGCAGAGGTTGCAGTGAACCGAGATCATGCCACTGCACTCCAGTCTGGGCAATAGAGCAAGATTCCATCTCCGAGGAAAAGAAAAAAAATCAACTTTAGTGAACTCATTGTAATTTCTTTAAGATCACGCACTCAGTAACTGAATGAGGACTAAAAACCATCTTTTATTCAGACTCTTATATTGCTTCTCAATAAATACTTGTTTATTGAATGAAATCCATATTTGCTTATTGCTTTCTCTTTTCTCTTTGTATTCCTTGTAACTGAAACATATATGGATATGGAGAGATTTATAAACATATTACAAATCGTTCATTAAGAGACTTAGTTATATTACAAATTATTCATTGGTACACACACACATACACACACACACTACATGGGATCAACTACATGCTATGATTTTGTAGAATTATCTGTATTACATATGTTTAAATACATTTTCCCAAACATTTCCTGATGAATGTATGTGTGCTACTGACTGGGAGAAGTGCTAGGGACACCACAGAAACAAAGACAAATCCCCGCCCTTATGAAACAGCAAGAGAGAATGAGGTGAGGAGCAGGCAATTGAACAGTTAGAATTCAGTGTTTTACAAAGTGATAGAACCATGGAGATGATACAGAAGGGGCTCCCGAAAGGTCGGAGGGAGGTGAAAGCTCTTTGTGGAGGATGTAGGGTTCTAACTGGTTCTGGAAAGATCAATAACTCAGCAAGGGAAAATAAAAGGAAGGAATTTCAGGCAGATAAAGCTAAAGCAGAAAAGGCACAGTTACGTGATGCTTTGCAATCTGTCTGGGGAGCAAGGTGGACAGTGGGTGGGAGGCAGAGGGCTTGCTGGGAGGGACAGGCGCTGCACCCCAGGTACTTGCCGCCTCTTCACTGGGCTCCTGTAGCCAATCAGTCCTGCCTCTTCAGTGAGATCGAACTCTCCTTGTTGCTTTGGTCTCCTTCCAGGCTGTGTAGAATAGAAAACAAGGCACATAGTCACGTTCGTAGGTTCTGACTATCATGCAGTGGTGGGAAATTACTTTTGCTCTATTAGGCTGAGGTTCTTAGAGCCCAGCTGTAAGGGTATGAAATACAAGACAGAAACTGAAAGAGAAGAAAACTCCCCTGTACTGGATGTCTGCTGTGTGCCCGAAACCAGGACAAACTCTTTTGCATACAGTTTTGTATTTCCTCTTTGCAATAAACAATGCTGGTACACTCGGCTGTCACCATTTTACAGATGGGGACACTGAGGCTAACAAAAGTCAATCAAGGTCACACAGCTAGTTAAATGGGGTGGCTAGGATGTTTTGGGGATTCCAAGCTGAGAAGGCTTTGGCTTAATTGGTTCTGGTGTCAAAAATCAGTTGCTGCTTGTAGCTGGGCAAGATTTAGTACTTTCCTGACATGTGAAATGGAGTCTGTGCACTGGGGGATGACCAAACATTTATGTCGTCGCCCGCTATTAACTCTCTGGGCAAGGAAACACGTGTCTCCATTTATACTGAAAGTCTTGGAGGTCGTGCCGAGGCAGCGCTGGGGCATGTGTTTCTCTGCGTCCATGGCAGGAGGCCACACGCCATGCCTAGGTGCACGTTAACATGACATAAATGTTAATGTCCTGTTCTAAAACCAAAGCCTGCGGGAGAGAGGAAATACCACCCCCGCCGTACCCAGGGCCCGGTGTTTGGATACTGCAGTCTATATTTTGACTCCAAAGTGTGATGACTATGTAACTTTTCACAAGGATTTCATTTTTTCCCTGTCAAGCCACATTATTTTAAGGGTGACAATAACTTGGCTGCAAATGAGCTGAAACCATCAAGGTGATAAATGAGTTTCTGGGGGAGGGAGGCATCGCCTGGCCTATACTTTGCAGGACCACACACCTCCGTCGTCCTTCTTCCACCTTCTCAGAACAATGTGTCATAGATCTCCACTCCCCGCATCCCCCAAGGCCCCTTCCTTGCCGGCCTCCTGCTTCTTAAGGCAATAGAGAACCGTGAGCACTTGACTTTGGAAAATATACCGTATTTCACAGAGTTTGGGAAGGGGGGAGAAAGAATTGCTAGTTTCCTTTGGCTGTTAGCAAGAATCTGATTTATAAAACCGCCTTGGAGACAACTCCTCACCTAGTTTATTTTCTCTGTCAGCTAGGTCTGTCTCTGAAGTGAGGCTACCCCTGGTCAGCTCAGTGGTCAGCCTGCTTTTTTGAGTTGAAATCTAAGAGTTATGTCCAGAAGCTCCTGGTGAGTTGGGAAGCTGGATTTCTTGTCAAGAAAGATGACTTTCATACTATTTTACTGGATGGAGCAGGGGGTAGGGGGCAGGTATGCTGTGAGTTCTATATACAGAATCTCATTCGCTGTTCACTCATTTAACATAGCCAGATGAAGCAATTTGCTAAGGGATTTTCCCTGAGACCTAGCACGAGGATTTGAACCAAGGGCTGTTGTACTTGGAAGCTTCTTTTACGGCTTTCTCCTTTGTTTTTGTCCGGTTCCCCATTCAGGTCAAGATAACACCCATGCCATCAAGTACTGGGAGAAAATGAGCTCACTGCACAGTGAGGGGTAAGGAAACAGGAAAAGGGCTTTGTGGTGGTCAAGAAGTGTAAATCAGGTTAGCACTGTCTCATTTGAAGCTATGAACTTTCTATTTGCTATTATTATATTTGTTCCTACTTGCTATTCATGTATTTCTATTAGGTATTTCTATTATGTCTCTAGTTGGGAAGGGAAGAAGGCCTTAGGGAGTGGATTGACTTCACATATTGCAGTTTGTTTGTGCCACCAAGCAAAGCACAAAGGCTCTGCACTGATTAAAAGCCTTTGTGTCTTGTAGGCAAACGACACAGGCAGTTAGAGCAAAGAGGAGCCAAAGTCAGCTGACAGGTGTGGCAAAGGGATGGCCTCTCTCTCAGAACAGCCACTGCCAAGGTAGAGTTCCAATGCTATGAATGGCTGAAAAAGCCAAGTAGTTTATTGTTGTCCTCTTTTACTTGTGTTATTTTTTAAAAAATCTTTCATGAAATTTGAATTTTAAACTTACAGGTTGAGGTTTAAGTCCATTAATTAGAATGTATACAGTACAATTATTTGTTTACACTGCTTAACACCTTCACTAGACTTGGAGCAGCTTGAGGGCATAGAGTTTGTCTTATTCAGTTGTCTTTCACTAGGACAGAGGATAGTTCCGGGCACATGACCCACTGAATTCTGGGAAGTTAATTACAGGTGAGATAGACAAGTGTTTTAATTCTCTTGAGCCTCAATTTGTTTCATTATAAAATAGAGATTAAAATGCTGGCCTGATTGGGCTACTGTGAGTATCCAAAAAAGGATTTCTTTGTTAAAGTCATTGTGTGAATTATAATACAATTCCTGAGAATATATATAAAATATATGAAAGTAATTTATTAATAATAATTATAGTACATACACCAATAACTTCAAAATCAATATCTAGCCCCACTCTGACTTCTAAACTCTAGATTTTAATAATTAACTTCTTCCTTGATATTTTCACATGATTGGTTTAAAGGCATCTAAAATTTACAGAAGTAATATTGCGTTCTATACCCTCCTCTCAAACTGGCTCCTTTGGAGATTTCAGTCTAAGAAAACGTTATCTATATTTACATAGTTGCTCAGATCACAACTCTCTGAGTTTTCCTTAATCCGCCTCTTTCTTCACATCCACATCATTATAAGCAAGCTCAGTTGGCTCCACAGTTAAAGTGCATCCCAAACCCTACCTCTTCTTAAAACCTTCACAGTGATCTCTGGTTCAGGCCATCATCACTTTTCTCTTAGACTCTGGCATGGCATGCTCCTCCTGCTTTAACTCACCAGAGGGTGCTTTTCACATGTACAGCAAGTCATAGGACTCCTGCTTGGACCTTCCCAAAGACTGGTCTCTTACCACAATGAGATACCATCTCACGTCTGTTAGAATGGCAATCATTAAAAAGTCAGGAAACAACAGATGCTGGAGAGAATGTGGAGAAATGGGAATACTTTTCTACTGTTGGTGGGAGCGTACATTAGTTCAACCATTGTGGGAGACAGTGTGGCAATTCCTCAAGGATCTAAAAACAGAAATACTATTTGACCCAGCAATCTCATTAGTGGGTATATACCCACAGGATTATAAATCCTTCTACTATAAAGACACATGCACACGTATGTTTGTTGCAGCACTATTCACAATAGCAAAGACTTGGAACCAACCCAAATGCCCATCAGTGATAGACTGGATAAAGAAAATGTGGCACATATACACCATGGAATACTATGCAGCCATCAAAAAGGATGAGTTCATGTCCTTTGCAGGGACATGGATGGAGCTGGAAACCATCATCCTCAGCAAACTAACACAGGAGCAGAAAACTAGACACTACATATTCTCATTTATAAGTGGGAGTTGAGAAATGAGAATGCATGGACACAGGGAGGGAAATATCACACACTGGGGCCTGTCAGGGGGTGGGGAGTTGGGGGAGGGATAGCATTAGGAGAAATGTCTGGCCTCTTATCACAGCACGATTTACATGTCAGGCATGCCTTTGTCTTGCCTATGTCTTTCTTCATTCGCTTTATCAGATTCTTGCTCATTCTTTCCTTGCTACCATTATTCTATTCCTTGCCTACCTCACATGTTCTCTTAAATAAGGGACATTATATCTGTTATTTTCTGTTTGGAATCATCTTCTTTAAAATATTTATATGGCTTGCTCTGTCATTTCGTTCACATTTCTCTTTAAATATCACCCCATGGTGGAATTCATTGATGATTATAAGAATCCATGCTACACAGCTCATCATTTTCTTATCTTGATTTGCTTTGTCTGCCTAAAATTAGCACTTTATTAATATATTAATAATTAATATTAATATAATATTATTTTATTATAACATTAACAATTGATATTAATATAATATTGTTATATTATAATATATTAGTAATTAGTATTAATATAATATTGTTATATTATTATAATATATTAATAATTAACATTATTAATATGATATAATATATTAATAATGTAATGATATTAATATAATCATAAAATATTATATTATATAATAATGATATTAATATAATAATATAATATAATATATAATATATATTAATATTATATTAATATAATATTATATTATAATATATTAATATAATATTATATTATAATATATTAATATAATAATATATAATATATTAATATAATATATTAATATAATATTATATAATATATTAATATAATATATTAATATAATATTATATAATATATTAATATAATATA